>NC_044976.1:15110786-15346018 GCF_008728515.1 Papio anubis | reverse complement strand
CAATCCTTGAAGATACCGGAAGCCAGTCCTATCTTCCTGCCTTGCTCCCGTGGTCTCCTCTGCCCAGCTTGCCCTTCCCTTCTCTCCTTACCTCCCCACGTCTCCCTGTTAAGAGGCTAGCCCTTTGTCAAGGGTCCCCCCAAACGTCACCTGCACAAGGATGTGCTCCTGTGTTCCTGAGTGGCGGTTCACAGCCCTCCTTTATCCTCATGCCTACAGATCACCTCATGTCTGCAAACTCCTTCAAGTCTCAGAGCCTCAGTCTCAGCACCTGTCAAATGAGGAGAAGAAAAGCATGCCCCTCAAAGGGTTGTTGTGGGAATGAAATTCTGTAACACAGAAAATACTCAGCCCAGAACCTGACACAGGAGAGGAGCTCAGCCAACATGAGCTAAAGACCTCAGGAGGCATGCTGGCTCCAGAGCCCTGGCTGGTTACACCAGATCAGGGCCTCCATGGGCAAATGCAGAACCAACTGAATAAGCTGTTGAGCCTGAGCCCAGGAAGAAGGGAAGTGCGCACCTGGCAGGGAGGTGCCCATCCAGGATGACTCCCTGAAAGAGGATAGATTGCTTCTGCCAGGAACTATTTAGATGATGGCAGAAGATGAGGGTGAGATGTGGTGTGGGATCACCACGTGATTTCACCCCAGCACTGGAGTAAGAGACACATGGTGTTGGGCGGAGTAAATCATCAAGCCAGTGTCAATCATCAAGCCCATTGAGGAGTAAGAGCTTTGTCCTGAAAGTCAAGGAAAGAAAACAAGGAAAAGAACCACGCATTTGTTGAGCACTTACTGTTTGCCTAGTGCTATGCTAAACACTTGATGGGTTCTGGTTTGGTTCACACCAAAGCTAGCATCAGGAGTGAAAGTATAACAGAAGAGCCAGTTCGAATCCCATTAAGAGCTGGGTTTGAATCCCAGCTCTACCTTGTGCTGGCTGTGTGACCTTGGGTAGGTCGCTTCCCCTCTCAGAGCCTCAGTGTCCTCATCTGTAACATAGGGTAGCAAAGGAAAAGACTTTTCCTTCTACCCTCCTAGGTTCTTGATTGGAGCTCCTGTAACAGAAAAAAACAGATTAACAAGGAGAAAGCATATAAATGTATTTAATATAAATTTTACATGACACAGGAGCCTTCATAAGGAAATGAAGACCCACAGAAGCAGTTGTAGCTAAGCACTTTGTTGCTGAGTTGGATGAAGGGCAGGGAGTCATGGGAAAATGTGAAGGACAGAAGGATCTGAGCTAAGGGCAGTAAACTGGGAACACCCAGCAGGGCGGCTTGTTGGATTCCCTGTCCCTCTGTCTTCGGAGATGAAGATGCTCCTTTCCTCCAGGTACAGGGAGGGCACCTCTCACGTGAAGGTCTTGTGATCTGCTTCAGGGAAAGTTCCAAGAGTCCTTCCTGTGCCTGCCAGTTCTCAAATTCTTTCGGTTTCAAATATTCAATATCCAAGGTACCATATTTTGGGGTAGTACATTCTGAATCCTCTCAACAGGGATAATAATATTAGGCTAAACCAAGTAAATTTGTCAACATTTAACTCTTTTGACCTATAATAATGGCAATTTCACACAGATCTGCCCTGGAAAGTTTTGGGGAGAATTACATTAATTAATCCATCTAATCACCTTAGCTCGGTGTCTGGCACATAATAAGTGCTCCATAGGCAGTAACTCTTCTTATTTATTTGTAGTCCTCGTCCTCACGTAATAGAGTTTAAAAACTGACGCTCAGAGAGGTTAGGTAACTTGTGCAAGGCCAGCCAGCTGGCAGGTGGCAGAGCAAGGATTCAAACCCAGATGCGACTGGGTGCGGTGGTTCACGCCTGTAATCCCAACACTTTGGGAGGCCAAGGTGGGTGGATCACTTGAGGTCAGGAGTTCTTGACCAGACTGGCCAACATAGTGAAACCCTGTCTCTACTAAAAAAAAAAAATACAAAAATTAGCTAGGCGTGAAGGTGCGCATCATCTGTAATCCCAGCTGAGGCAGAAGAATCGCTTGAACCTGGGAGGCGGAGGTTGCAGTGAGCCGAGATCACACTACTGCACTCCAGCCTGGACAACAGAGTGAGACTACATCTCAAAAAAAGAAGAAAAAATTGCAAGCCCAGTGCCCCAATCTCCTTTCTGGAGGGGAGCTTCATCTCTGCAGGGCAAGCAGGGAACAGTCTGTGCAGCTCAGGCCCGCCTTCCCCCACCGCCTGCCAGATCCTGAGGGCTGGGGCTCGTGTTACCCCATTTCCATGAACCATTGGCTGGGTCCCCCTTCCCACCAGATCCCTTGCTTCAGGACCCTGACCCACAGCCACCTGAGTGGCATGTGACAATGGTGAGTGCTGGGTTGCCCTGGGAGAGGATGGAGGGGTCACTCTGAAGATCTCCGCAGGCAGCGGAAGGATGACAGGAGATTGGGGTCAGAGTCAGAGCCGGCTACACGCTTTTCTACAGACTTCCTTCCCAGGCGCAAAGAACGTGACTCTGCCTGTACGTGGGAGACTGAGAGAGTGAGCGTGTGTGCGTGTGTGTGTATGTGTGCCTATGCACAATAGGTGTGTGGGTGTACGCACCTGTGTGAGGACGAGTGGATGCAGGGGCACCGGGCGGAGAAGAGGGAGGTATGCATGCATAGGCGTGCCTGTGTGTGCACGAGGACGTTGATGGGGATGCACCCCTCTCATGTATGTTTCATGCGTGTGTTGGTGTTGTATGTGGAGAGTATGGGGCTACAGCTGGCAGCTTAGTGGAACATCTGGAGCACAGATTCTGGAGCGCAAAGCCTAGTCTGCACCCTGGCTCTGCAGCTTGCTAGTGAAGGGTACCAGCCACCCTAAAACAGGCCTCTTTGGCACATGGATTATTTTGAGCTAAAGGCCATTGAGAACCAGCCACCACAGGAAAAGCTGCTTACCTCCTCCTAACTGCCTAAAAATAGAGTGCAGACAATCCCCAACTTACCGTGGTCCAATCTGGGGTTTTTCGGCTGTGTGATGGTGCATTCGGTACGTTCCTGGACTTTGGGTTAACTCAGAATAAACCCATTGTAAATGGAAAATATTGTAAGTCGAAAAGGCACCCTCATAAGTCATGGAGCAGCTGCACAAATAGACCCTTCTGTAAGGGAAATTTCCGTTTGTAAAGATGTCTCATACCGGGAAGAGAGCTGCTCCTGGGGAGCCCTGCTCTCACCTGAGGTTTTTCTGCAGAACAAGGTGACTCTTATTTACCTACACCTCCTCCTGACCCCTTCCCAGAACAGCCCTCCCCAGCCCAGAAACTCAAAACCCCTTTTCCTTTGTTGATATTTAAACCCCAGTCCCACCCACCCGTTTGGTTACTGATCGCTGGATGCTCTCGTGTGTATGCACAATGCGCTTATTAATGAACGTCTGTTTGTTTTTCGCTTGTTCATCTGTCTTTTTCAAGTCTCCCCATGGGGCCCCAGCCAGAAAGCCGAAGGTGGGTGGAGGAAAAGGATCATCCCCCCGCTGATGCTGCAGGGGGGGCATGCTCTCCTCGAGGGGTGCTAGCCACCCCAAAATATGTCTCTTCGGCACATAGACTATTTTGAGCTAAAGACCATTGAGAACCAGCACAAGGTGCAGGAGAAAGGCCACAAACAGTGTCAAGGAGGCCACCAGGAGCTCACACTTCCTAAAGCTCAACAGGCTTCAGGCAGGACACGCTGTGTGTGGGAACTGTGTGGGGGTGGGTGGGAGGCGGGGGAGGATGGAGGAAGAGATTGTGTGTGCATGGGAGGTGCGCAGGTGTCGAGTGTGTGCACGGGTGTTCTGTGAGTAGGGGTAGAGGGCTGTGGGTATGTGCATGCGGGTGGGGGTGCACAGGTGTGTGGCTGTGCATAGAGGTGTTCTGTGAGTAGGTGTACGAGTAGGTGTGTGAGTGTGCATGTGTGTGTGCATGTGGGTGCATGGTGCTTATGGGTAATGATACATAGGTGTGTGTATGGAGTAGAGGGTGTGTGTATGTGTGAAAGTGTGTGTGTACATGTGGGTACAGAGGTGTGTGTATGAATGCTAGGTGTTGTGTGGAGTAGAGTAGAGGTGTGTTACATATGTGTGTGTGAATATGTTAATACATGTGGGGATTTTGGATGGTGTGAGTAGCTTCTAGGGACATGTGGGATACTGGGGTGTGTGAACAGATGACATTCATGAGAGATGTGTGTGAGGAGGTTTGAAGACCATGTATTTGGATATTTATGAGCCGATGGGAGGTGGCAGCCTTATAATAATGTCACCTGAAAGGAGTCACATATAGAGTGTGGGTGTGTGTGCACAGGTGTGTGGGTAGGTAAGGGTGTGTGTGTGTGCATGTGGGGGTGCAGAGGTGTGTAGGTGTGTGGGTACAGGTGTGTGGGTAGGTTAGGGTGTGTGTGTGTGCATGTGTGGGTGCACAGGTGTGGGTGTGTGTGCACAGGTGTGTGGGTAGGTTAGGGTGTGTGTGTGTTGTGTGTGCATGTGGGGGTGCACAGGTGTGTGGGATGCATGCACAGGTTTTGTGTAGGTAGCCCCTAAGGGGTGTGTGTGTGTGTGCATGTGGGGGGTACACAGGTGTGTGGGTGTGTGTGCACAGGTGTGTGGGTAGGTAAGGGTGTGTGTGTGTGCATGTGGGGGTGCACAGGTGTGTGGGTGTGTGTGCACAGGTGTGTGGGGAGGTAAGGGTGTGTGTGTGCATGTGGGGGTACACAGGTGTGTGGGTGTGTGTGCACAGGTGTGTGTGTAGGTAAGGTGTGTGTGTGTGCATGTGGGGGTGCACACAGGTGTGGGTGTGTGTGCACAGGTGTGTGGGGAAGTGTGGGCAAGTTTTGTGTAGGTAGCTAAGGGGTATGTGTGTGTGTGTGCATGTGGGGGTGCACAGGTATGTGGGTGTGTGTGCACAGGTGTGTGGGTAGATAAGGGCATGCGTGTGTGTGTGTGTGCATGTGGAGGGTGCACAGGTGTGTGGGGGTGTGTGCACAGTTGTATAGGTATCCCCCAAAGGGGGGGGTGTGTGTGTGTGCACATGTGCATGCATGTGTCTGGGCCGGGTGAGACTGTCGGCACATCTGTGCACACACAGTCAGCTCCATCAAGGCTGAAGTTGAGGCTGTGACCCCTCACAGGGCCCCTAGGAATCCAGGCCTTGCTGCCATTCCTCAGCTGCAGGCCAGGCATCCACCCCAAGCCGTGGCTGAGGAGCAAGGTGAGAAAAAAGAGAAATTTTGTATCTGAGGAATGTGAGCCCCTTTAAACGATCAGGCCCAGAGAAGCATTAAAATGTGACAGCAGCCATGTCTCTCTCCTGCCGTGAGCTAAATAATGACCTCTTGAAGCCACTTGCTATGTGGACTGACTGACACCAGGTAGCCACAAAATGCCATCTGGACACCATACCTCATACCCTATCATTCAACAATGCACAGCCAATCACGGCTCGGGGTCATCTCTGCAACCCAGTGAGAATGCTTGTCAAACAACTGTGTATCCGCTTCAAAAACCTGCTTAACGAAGGCTGGACGGAGCACTCCCCAAGGCACCTTAGAAGTGTGTCCTGGGCTGCTGTCCTCAACTTTGGCCCAAATAAACTCTCTATCTTAATTTTTGCCTCAGTTTCTTTATTTCAGTCAACAAAGGTGACTCCATGCAGCTCAGCCCCACGGGAGACCCCAGGGCCCCTGCTCGGAGTCTGTGAGAGCCTGTGAGGGCAGGAGGTCGCCCTCCTGATCCCAAGGGAAGACACATTTCTGCAGCCCACCTGTGTGACCTTTGTGTCCTCTCCTGGACCTCCGGAAGCCATGCCCTGAGTGGGCACTGGGATTCCAGAGGGCTCGGGACGCACTCCACCTGGCTGTGGGGCCGTCTCGACCTCAGGATGGTGGGGCAGACAGTGTGTCAGGGCTCAGAGGCACCGCAGAGCCTTCCCGGCCAGGGTCCCCACCGGTCCCAGCCACACACTGTAAGACACTGGAAAAACCAACTCAACAGGCCGGGCACGGTGGCTCAAGCCTGTAATCCCAGCACTTTACGGGTGGATCACGAGGTCAGGAGATCGAGACCATTCTGGCTAACACGGTGAAACCCCGTCTCTACTAAAAAAATACAAAAAACTAGCCGGGCGAAGTGGTGGGCGCCTGTAGTCCCAGCTACTCAGGAGGCTGAGGCAGGAGAATGGTGTAAACCCGGGAGGCGGAGCTTGCAGTGAGCTGAGATCCGCCACGGCCCCCCGCGCGGGGGGAAAGGGCGAGACTGTCTCAAAAAAAAAAAAAAAAAACGAGCTCAACAACTGTGTCCAGCTTGTATCTCTATGGGGTAAAACGCAGTCAGAGCCCAGGCAGCGCAAGAAAACTCAGTGTCAAACTCAGTGAAAAGACTCACTCTGATGTCTTCATAGATAGCCAAGGACAACCCCCCCAAAAAGGGAGGACCAGTCTGAGCCAGAAATGCCCCAGGGGGACACATGCCCTCCAGAGGCAGCCGGCTTCTCAGTCACATCCCTGACCTTCTTGGGAAGAGCCAACACCTGCCTCCCTGTAGTACTCCCTCTGCACCCGCTGCTAACCAGGGACCTCTCTCAGGTCCTGAAATCATTCATTCATTCACAGAGCAGCTACCATGAGCTGGGTCCTTCACAGGGCACCAAGAACACAGCAATGAACAAGACAGAGACAGACTGAGCCCTCGGGGGCTTATGGGGTATTTGCGGAGAATGCAGAACAGGCAATGATTGACATAAGTAAGGTTGCCAGACAAACGACAGCAAGCCCAGTCAAATGTGCAGCGTGGAGAAACGATGAATGTCCCACGCAATATTTTGAACCTGGAAAAATTATTTGGTGTTTACCTGAAATTCAGGTGTAACCGGGTGTCTTGTGTTCTTGTTTGCCTACATAAGATATTTGCAGCTGGTGACAAAGAGTCTGAGGAAAATAATCGAGGCTAGAGAGTGAAGGAAGGGGTCTATTTTAGCCTGAGTGGTCAGGGAAGCCAAAGTCTGAATAGAAAAGAGGCCTCCACCCCAGACTCCGCCTCCAATCCCCCAACTCATTATTGGTAAAGAGTGTGGAACTCACTCATTACCATAAGGAGAGCACCAAGCCCTTCTTCTCTTTTCTTTTCTTTCTTTTTTTTTTTTTTTTTTTGAGACAGGGTCTCTGTCCCCCAGGCTGGAATGCCATGCAGTGGTGTGATCATTGCTCACTACAGTGTTGACCTCCTGGTCTCAAGCAATCCTCCCGCCTCAGCCTCCAGAGTAGCTGGGCCTACAGTACAGGTGTGCACCACCCAATTTCTTTAGCTGAGTCCTAGCTGCTTAAGCTGTGACTCACTGTCCCCATATAAACCTTAGAACTGTCCTCAGGAACCAGACGAAGGGAGGAGGTTCCATTGGATGTCATGTAAATACCTGTAGCTGAGTGGTCCCCAACAGATAAAAAGTCTTTGAACAGAATCCAGAATAGGATCAAGCAGTAAATCCATCTGCTGGCACCATGCCTCTGGTGAGGGCTTCAAGAAACTTCTAATCATGGCAGAATCAAGAAGCTTCCAATCATGGCGGAAGGTGAATGGGAGTGGGCATGTCACATGGCAAGAGAAGAAACAAGAGAGAGGGAAGGGGTGTTATATGCTTTTAAACAGTCGACTGTCATGTGTACGAATAGAGTGAGAACTACACATGACCACAAGGAGGCACAAATCCCTTCATGAGGGATCTGCCCCCATGGCCCAAACACCTCCCTCTAGCCCCACTTCCAATATTGGGGATCACATTTCCACATGAGATTTGGAAGGAACAAATATTCAGACTGGATCATTGTGCCCCTGGCCTCCAAATCTCATGGCCTTCTTATATTGCAAAATACAATCACCCCTTCCCAATAGTCCCCAAAACTCTTAACTTGTTCCACTGCCAACTCAAAAGTCCAAAGTTCCATCTGAGACACAAGGCAAGTTTCTACCACCTATGATCCTATAAAATGAAAACCAAGTTATTTGCTTCTAAGATACAATGGCGGTACTGGCATTGGGTGAAGATTCCCATTCCAAAAGGCAAAAAGTGGCCAAAACAAAGGGGAACAGGCCACTTTGGGAGGCCAAGGCGGGCAGATCACCTGAGGTCAGGAGTTCGAGACCAGCCTGACCAACATGGAGAAACCCCGTCTCTACTAAAAAAAAAAAAATTAGCTGTGCATGGCGGCGAATGCCTGTAATCCCAGCTACTCGGGAGGCTGAGGTAGGAGAATTGCTTGAACCCAGAAGGTGGAGGTTGCAGTGAGCCAAGATTGTGCCACTGCACTCCAGCATGGGCAACAAGAGCAAAACTCTGTCTCAAAAAAAAAAAAGAAAGGAGAACAGGCCACATACAAATCCAAAACCCAGCAAGGCAGACATGAAATCTTAAAACTCCAAAATAATCTCCCTTGACTCCATATCCTACACCCAGGGCGCTCTGCCACAAGGCAAGCCCCAGCCCCATGGCTTTGCTGGGTGGGCACAGCCCACGTAGCTGTTATCACAGGTTGGAGTTGAGCTTTTCCAGGCTGAGGGTGCAAGCTGCCAGTGGCTCTACTATTCTGGAGTCTGGAGGGCAGTGGCCCTGTTCTCCCAGCTGTGCTAGGCAGTGCCCTTGTGGGTACTCTCTGTGGGGGCTCCAGCCCCACATTTCCCCTCACCACTGCCTTACAGTCTCTTCTGGGGCTCTACCCCAGCGCTATGTTTCTTTCTGTCTTTTTGTTGTTGTTGTTTCTGAGATGGAGTCTCGCTCTGTCACCCAGGCTGGAGATCTGTGGCACAGTCTCGGCTCACTGCAACCTCCACCTCCCAGATTCAAGCAATTCTCCTGCCTCAGACTCCTGAGTAGCTGGAATTACGGGCACCCACCACCACACCTGGCTAATTTTTGTATTTTTAGTAGAAATGGGGTTTCGCCATGTTGGCCAGGCTGCTCTCAAATTCCTGACCTCAGGTGATCCACCTGCCTCGGCCTCCCAAAGTGCTGGGACTACAGGCATGAGCTACTGCACCCCACCAATGCTTCTTTTTTATTTTTTTCTTGCTTTTAGTATTTTGCCAAGCCTGGGTCATCCAGGCATAACGCTTCTTATACAGCTTGCAGAACTATGAGCCAAATAAACCTCTTTTCGTTATCAGTTACCCAGCCTCAGGTATTCCTATAATGCCAAGTGGACTAAAACACCAACTGAATCCAAACTAGTGGTGAAGCCACCTGGGAGGGTATTACTTAGCCCCAAATCTGACTTAAGAAATAAGAAATGCATATGCCGAAGCCTGGGGACACAGGCTACGTCTCCGCCCTTTTTAGGTTATGGGAAATCCTGTTTAAATGACTAACAATAGGACTTGTGTCCTATCAAGACCTTGGACAAAACCTCCATCCAAGCCTGAAGTTTCCGTGGACATTAAGGAATCTTAGAGGAGGTAGGAACCCCAAAAACGGGTTGGAAAACTAATCTCGAAATTTTCTTGGTGTGACAACATCGTTGCCTTAGCAGGCTCTCATTTTTTAAGCTTGACAAGAATTGAGTAAAGAAATGATGCAGGCCGGGTGCAGTGGCTCAAGCCTGTAATCCCAGCACTTTGGGAGGCCGAGACGGGCGGATCACGAGGTCAGGAGATCGAGACCATCCTGGCTAACCCGGTGAAACCCCGTCTCTACTAAAAAATACAAAAAACTAGCCGGGCGAGGTGGCGGGCGCCTGTAGTCCCAGCTACTCAGGAGGCTGAGGCAGGAGAATGGCGTAAACCCGGGAGGCGGAGCTTGCAGCAGCCCGGGTGGCAGAGTGAGACTCCGTCTCAAAAAAAAAAAAAAAAAAAAAAAGAAAGAAATGATGCAGAGAATCAAACAATTTCAACTTTGGAATTTGAAATGCTTTTAATATTTAAGAGAATATGGGCTATGTTAAGCTTGTCCAACCCTTGACCAGTGGCTTTGGATGCAGCTGTGGTTTTAAATGCGGCCCAACACAAATTCGCAAATTTTCTTAAAACATTATGAGATTTTTGTTTTTGCAATTCTTTTTTTTTTTTTTTTTTTAGCTCATCAGCTATTGTTAGTGTTAGTGTATTTGTATTTTATGTGTGGCCCAAGACAATGCTTCCCCTTCCAATGTGACCCAGGGAAGGCAAAAGATTGCACACCCCTAGTCTGTGTGAATAAAAGGTCAGTCTTAAGGTTTTAATTTAAAATGCACAAATGAAGCCGGGCACAGTGGCTCACGCCTGTAATCCCAGCACTTTGGGAGGCTGAGGCGGGTGTATCACCTGAGGTCAGGAGTTCGAGACCAGCCTGGCCAACATGGTAAAATCCTGTCTTTACTAAAAATACAAAAATTAGCCAGGTGTGGTAGTGGATGCCTATAATCCCAGCTACTTGGGAGGCTGACAGAGGAGACTCCCTTGAACCTGGGAGACGGAGGTTGCAGTGAGCCAAGATCATGCCACTGCACTCCAGTCTGGGTGACAGAGTGAGACTCCATCTCAAAAATAAAGTAAAATGCACAAATGAATCATTGATTGATTTAGACTTGTGATATTTTAAGTTGAAATCTTACTATGTTTGTCAGAAGTGTTAAAAAGTTATAAAAATTTAAATTCATGATAAGCATACGTTACCAGATTTCTAAGAATAATTTAAGTGCTTGAGAACGTTGTGTTTGTTATTAAGGCAACTGAAGTATTTTAAAAAGAAATTGAATATATTAAATTTATACACACAGTTAAAAATGTTTAAATATGTGTCAACCTGAAATAACCAAGAGCGTCAGAGTATAATTTAAAAAGAGTTTAGGCCAGGCACAGCGGCTCACACCAATAATCTTAGCACTTTGGGAAGCCGAATGTGAGTGGATCCCTTGAGTCCAGGACTTTGAGACCATCCTGGGCAACATAGTGGGACACCGTCTCTACAAAAAATTTTTAAAATTAGCTAGGTGTGGTGGCCCACACCTGTAGTCCCAGCTACTGAGGCCGAGGTGCGAGGACTGTTTGAGCCCAGAAGGTTGAGGCTGTAGTGAACCGTGATTGTGCCACTGCACACCAGCCTGGGCAACAGAGTGAGACCCTGTCTCAAAAAATCATAATAATAAAATAAAATATAAAAAACACTAAAATAAAACAAAATAGAGTTTATTCAAGCACAAGGTGTGAGGATGGCCACCCAGATACCCCAACTCCAAAGTAATGAACTCAGCATTCCGAAGTAGGGAAGTGACAGTTTCATTTATAGAGGCAGGGACAGAGGAATTTTTAGCCGGATTACAGCATTTTTCCTACAAGGCTGGCACACAGTTACAGCCATTTGACTGGTTATGGGCAGTGTTTCTTTTCGGGGAGGGTACATTTCACATTTTTTGTGAAGGGTATGATAGCTATGCGTTTCCTGGCATCTGTTCCACGCAGAGCAGGACAACAAAGGAGAAGTGGATGAGTCACAGGGTCATTAATTAAGAAGGTAGGAGGGGTTTGTCCCTGACATTCTTTAATTCTCTCCAGTCATTGAACAGAACAAGAAAAATAAGAAAGCGAGTTCATCTACAATCTGAGGAACAAGAGGCACATGACTCAGATCTGTCACAGCTCTCTCAAGGCTGAAGTGTCTTGGGGGGTTCCGACAGCTTTTACATTATATTTGCATGCATGTTTAATTAGCCAAGATTATAAATGGAACCAAATATTCAGTTGAGGCATTTTAATAATTTAATAATAATTTTTAAAGTTTTTTTTTTTCTTTTAGAGACAGAGTCTCACCTGTCGCCCAGGCTGGAGTGCAGTGGTGCGATCTCCAGTCACTGAAACCTCTGCCTTCCAGGTTCAAGCGATTCTCCTGCCTCAGCCTCCCAAGTAGCTGGGATTACAGGCACGTGCCACCACGCCTGGCTAATTTTTGTATTTTTAGTAGAGACGGGGTTTCACCATATTGACCAGGCTGGTCTTGAACTCCTGACCTCAGGTGATCCACCTGCGTTGGCCTCCCAAAGTGCTGGGATTACAGGCGTGAACCACCATGCCTGGCCTACTAAAGTTGTTATATTTTAAAAGAATACTTTTTCTAAATCTTTTTTTTAAATTTTTAATCGTGGTAAAATATACATACCGTACAATGTGCCATCTAAGCCATTTGTAAGTGTGCAGTTCAGCAATGTTAAGTACGTTCACGTTGTTAAATGTAGCCAATCTCCAAGACTCTTTTCATCTTGCAAAACTAGAATTCTATGCCCACTAAATGACAATTTGCCATTCCCCTCTCTCTGCAGCCCCCAGGGCAACCTCCTTTCTACTTTCTGTCCCTGTGAATCTGACTATTGTAGGCACCTCATTGAAGTGGAATCATATAGGCCAGGCACAGCGGCTCATGCCTGTAATCCCAGCACTTTGGGAGGCTGAGGTGGGAGAATTGTTTGAGCCTAGGATTTCAAGACCAGCAACATAGTGAGACTCCATCTCTAGCAAATAAAAGAAAAAACATGGAATTTGTCCATAAGAGAAGATTTTTAACCTGAACTCAAAGCTAACGTGGGATTGTTGAATTTGAAATGACAGTAAGTGGAATAATAATTTTTGAAAACCAAAGGAGATCCTTTTTTTTTTTTTTTTTTTGAGACAGGGTCTCACTCTGTCATCCAGGCTGGTGTGCGGTGGCCGACCTCGGCTCACTGCAACCTCTACCTCCCAGGCTCAAGCAATCTTCCCACCTCAACCTCTGGAGTAGCTGGGATCACAGGCATACACCAACACGACCGGCTAATGTTTTTGCATTTTTGTTAGAGATAGGGTTTCACCATATTGCCCACGCTGGTCTCCAACTCCTGAACTCAAGCGATCTGCCTGCCTCCGCCTCCCACAGTGCTGGGATTATAGGCATGAGCCACTGCTCCCAGCCAAAAACCAAAGGAGACTGATAATCCATTCTTGACACAAAAGCCTCAAGCCTCAAGGGTGCCAAAAATCAGCACTCACAGTCATGTAACGATGGCCATGAAAATTAAGAGCAGGTTTCCCCCTCCCACTTGCCCAGAGACTTAGGGTCACCACAAGGTCTGAATAGACCAGACATCATCAAGCCAGGCCCTAGTGACTTGTTCCTCTCCAGACAGACCAGGCTGGCTTCAGCCAGCATGGGTAATGCCTGTTTTCAGTTCCTGCCCACCAATAACAACAGCAGCAAACCAACGCCGACCCTTTTCTAAGCACCTACTACGTGCTAGGGCTTTATGTGCATCATCTCATTTCGTTCTTAAAACGATCACAGGAAGAAGGTACTTTAATCACCCCCATTTTATAGATGGGAGCATCAAGGCACAGACAGGAAAAGGCAGCGCTAGGATTCAAATGCAGCTCCAGGGTTCTCCACTGTGTCCTGTTAGACCTCAAGCTCCCTGCCCTGACAAAGAATGGGATCCGGGTAATTACTTCCTCACAGTGAGCCCCTTTTTCCTTCCTTCCTTAAGCTCTGAGAGGTTGCGCCAGGTGCCTTTGCTCCTGGCGCCTCCTGCTGGAAGCTGTGTGTATGCACAGCCATGCCCATTGCTCAGGGAGGAGCTCATCTGAGGCTTCTAAACAGGGGAAGGGCAGAGAAGCCTCCACGTTCCAAGATCTCTAGAATCTGCCCCAGAAAATTCCTTAACTTTCAGTTTGCGTCTCTCAAAGGCCAGTCCTATTGTCCCATCTCATCAGGGCCTCTTCACTTGTCACCTAGAGCGCAGCCTCCCACCTGCTCTCAGAATCCCTGAAACCCATTCTCACCAACACTCAGGGGTTCCTCCCTTTCATGGCTCTCTCCTTCCACAGAACCCAGTCGAATGCTCTGTGGCCTGGCACTCAAGGCGCCCATGGCTTAGCCCCAGACTATTTTCTTGGTTTTATACCCAAAATCTCCTCCTACAATTTACCCTACATACCCCCTGAGCTTCCACACTCCCCTCACTTGGCTGAGCTCTGCCTCCTGCCAGGAACGTCCTTCCCCTACCTCTGCTTGTCAAACTCCTACCTGTTCTTCAAAGGGGAGCTCAAAGGCCACCTCTTCCATGAAGCCTTCCCTTCTTGCCTTAGCTAGTATTAACCTTTCTTCTTCTGTTGAAGCCAAGACTGCACAAGAGCCTGACCCCGGACAGCATTGGCATCTCTGCCTGAAGGTTTTCTCTACCTTCGAGGAACAGACCTGGAGTGCAGGGGAAATACTCCACCCCACCCCATCCAAGCACAGCCCTGGACCCATGACTGGTGGAAGATAAATACCCCAGCTCCCTCACTCCTCACTGCAATAATTCTAAGTTTCTTTTTCCACAGTCTCCCAGAGACCCCCAGTGGGATCAAGCTCCAGTTGCCCATGGCCCTCGATTGCTTGACACTGCACTCTTTATCAACTCCCTAATCTCTACTGTCTCAATTCCTCACTCCACTATCAATATTTCCTGGGACTGACTCTCAAATGAACAATTTATGCTGAATTTCTGTCTCAGGATCTGTGTCAGGGGAACCCACACCCAGATACTGGTACATTCCCTCCCTGGTATTTAAAATTTTTTTAAGGGATGGGGTCTGTGTTGCCCAGGCTGGTTTTGAATTCCTAAGCTCAAGTGATCCTCCTGCCTCAGCCTCCCAAGTGCTAGGATTATAGCCATGAGCCACCCCACAAGGCCCCTCACAGGCATTTAGCCTTTGCTGCCGCCCTATCCACCAGCGGCCTTGAGTAAGGCCGTTAAAACCACAGGCTGGATGGACCGAGCATTTTCTATGTGCTTGACCCTATGTATTATCTTGTTTGTTTATTTGTTTCGAGACAGGGTTTTGCTCTGTCACCCAGGCTGGAGTGCAGTGGCACCATCTTGGCTCACTGCAACCTCCATGGGCTCAAGCAATCTTCCCACCTCAGCCTCCTGAGTAGCTGGGACTGCAGGCACATGCCATCACTCCCAGGTAATTTTTGTATTTTTCATAGAGACAGGGTTTTGCTACGTTGCCCAGGCAGGTCTCAAGCCCCTGGGCTCAAGTAATCCTCCTCAGCCTCCCAAAATAGTGGGATTACAGGCGTGAGCCACCGTACCCAGCCTATTTTTTTTTTTTTTTTTTTTTGGGGATTGGGTCTTTCTCTTTTTCCCCCGCCGGGGGGCCGAGGGGTGCGATCTCGGCTCACTGCAAATTCCACCTGCCAGGTTCACGCCATTCTCCTGCCTCAGCCTCCCGAGTAGCTGGGACTACAGGCGTCCACCACTACATCTGGCTAATTTTTTTTGTATTTTTAGTAGAGACGGGGTTTCACCGTGTTAGCCAGGATGGTCTCGATCTCCTGACCTCGTGATCCGCCTGCCTCGGCCGCCCAAAGTGCTGGCATTACAGGTGTGAGTCACCACGCCCGGCCTATTATCTTGTTTAAACCTCACAACCACCTGGGAAGGAGGTGTCATAATTAACTCCCATTTCACAGATGAGAAAACTGAGACTCAAGTGAGATGACTTGTCCAAGGTCTCCTAAGCCAGGAAGGGCTAGGATGTCAATCCAGATGGACCGATTCTAGAGATGGAAAATATGACCACCTCATGGGGTATGGCAGAAATGATTATAGCGCCTTCTTCCAATGTGCTTGTAAATGACTGCGTGGTGTTCTTCCTACACAAGGGTATGTGTGTGTGCATGTGTGCAAGTGTGCGTGTGTGCACGTGTTTGTGTGCATGTGTGTGTGAGCATCCGTGCATGTTTTTTGTTCCCACTAGGTTGCTCATAAGGATGGACCTGTGTCCCCACGCCTGCCCGCACAGCACCTGACTCTGTGATTTGTTTATTAAGTGTTTTTAAAAATTGAATCAACGACCCAGGCTCACAAGACAAAGGCATTGAGGTAACAGGACAGGCCTGAAGGATGAAACACAAAAGACCTCCCTCTTTTACCAACTGGCTCTGCGCCCTTGGGCGGGGCACTGCCCCTCTTTGGGCCCCACTCATCCTTCTCGGGGCTTCAGTTGCCCCTCTGTCCAGCGAGAAGTTCCCACTCTAAGGGACCTGCCACTGACCTCACACAAAGGTGGCCCCTGAATTCTGACCCAAACCATCAGGACAAAGAGAGTCCCAAAAGCTGAAGGAAGGTGCTGAGTAGGGTGGGACAGAGGCGGAGGCATTCCAATCTCTCGGGCTCAGGCCGGCCAGCGCCTCCTCCCTGCTTCCAAGATGGGGATCTGGCGCCGCCTTGTGGTCTCCGCCTCTTGAGGCCTTCGTGTGTTACTTGTTTTTAACTCTTGCTCTAACCCCACTGCTGCCCTCTGGGAACTCTGAAGCAATTCCACTCTCTTCACCAAATATTTATCTACTGTGCCCAGCTGTGCCCAGCTGTGCCCAGGCTCGACCCAGAAAAATCATGAAGAAGTCCCTGCCTAACCGTTTAGAGGCGTCTGGATCTGCACCACCTATAGAAAAATGATGCAAACCAGCCGGGTGTAGTGGCTCACACCTGTAATCCCAGCAGTTTGGAAGTCTGAGGTGGGCGGATTACTTGAAGTCAGGAGCTCGAGACCAGCCTGGCCAACATGGCGAAACCCTGTCTCTACTAAAAATACAAAAATTAGCCGGGCACAGGGGCGCGTGCCTGTAGTCCCAGCTACTCCAGAGGCTGAGGCATGAGAATCGCTTAAACCCAGGAGGCGGGGGTTGCAGTGAGACAAGATCATGCCACTGCATTCCAGCCTAGGTGACAGGGCAAGACCCTGTCTCAAAAAAAAAAAAAAAAAAGAAAGAAAGAAAAGAAAAAGAGAAAGAAAAATGGTGCCAACCACAAATGTGTGCCTCACAGTTAACCACATTTTCTAGTAACCACATCTTTTTTAAAGCTGAAATAAACAGATACAATTAATTTTAACAATACGTCTTTGGGCTTTTTGATGTTTGTTTGTTTGAGACAGGCTCTTGCTGTCACCCAGGTTGGCGTGCAGTGGCACAGTCACTTCTCACTTGCAGCCTCAACCTCCTGGGCTCGAGAGATTCCCCCCACCTTGGCCTCCTGAGTAGCTGGGAGTACGGGGTGCACCACCATGCCTGGCTAATTTTTAATTTTTTTTGTAGAGTTGGGGTCTTGCTATGTTGTCCAGGCTCATCTCAAACTCCTGAATGTAAGTGATCCTCCCTCCTCAGCCTCCCAAAGTGTTGGGATTACAGGCGTGAGCCACCACATCCAGCTAATAATACATTTGCATTTAATGAAATACATTCACCATATTATCATTCCAACATGGAGTCAATTATTTGTAAAATTACCTTCTTTTTCTCTTTCTAACTCCTTGAAACCTGTGTGTATTTTACACCAGGGGTCCCCAACTCCCGGGCTATGGACCATTACTGGTCTGTGGCCTGTTAGGAACTGGGCACACAGCAGGAGGTGAGCGGTGGGCTAGCAAGGAAAGCTTTGTCTTTAGATTCTCGTAGGAGCACAAACTCTATTGTGAACTGCACATGCGAGGGATCTAGGTTGCATGCTCCTGATGAGAATCTAATGCCTCATGACCTGTCACTGTCTCCCATCACCCCCACATGGGACCGTCTAGTTGCAGGAAAACAAGCTCAGGACTCCCACTGATTCTATATTACGGTGAATTGTAGAATTGCTTCATTATGTATTACAATGTAATAATAATAGAAATAAAGTGCACGAGAAATGTAATGAGCTTGAATCATCCGGAAACCATCCCCACCCCCATCCATGGAAAACCTGTCTTCCACAAAACAGGTCCCTGGTGCCAAAAAGGTTGGGGACCACTGTTTTACACCTACAGCACGTGTCAGCTAGGATTAGCCACATGAACCTCGTGTGGCAATGGCTACATGTTGGAAAAAATGGGTCTAGGACCTCCCGGGCTTACTCTGGCCACCTGGCAGCCCTTCAGACAACTGGTTTGTTACATCTTCTCCAGAATTCACCTTTCTAGCTTTGCTTCACTGACTAATGATAGAATCCTGGTCTGGACAAGTCATCTTACTCTTGGATGTGTAAAATAAGGGTAGTAAAAATACTTACTTCTGGGATTGTAGCAAGAATTCAATGGGATAACACACACAAAGTGCTTAGGACAGGTGCCAGGCAGGAAATAAATGCTCCATAAATGACGACCTAATGAATGAAAGCCTTAGCCCACCTTTCAGCGTGGTGATGGTTAATTTTCTGTGTAGAGTTGGCCAGGCTATGGTACCCCATCATCTAGTCAAACACCAGTCTGAATCAGTTGCTGTGAAGATATTCCTCAGATGTGATAAACGTTTAAATCAGTAGACTTTGAGTAAAGTAGATTGCACTCCAAAATGTTGGTGGGCCTCATCCAATCAGTTGAAGGCCTTAAGAGCAAAGACTGAGGTTTCCCGAAGAAGAGGCAATTCAGCCTCCAGAATGCAACATAGAAACCGTGTTGTTTCCAACCTGTAGATTCAGTCTCAAGACCGCGACATCAATTCTTCCCCCATTTCTGACTGGCCAACTCTACAAAATTTCAGGCTTGCCAGCCCCCGCAATCATGTGAGCCAATTTCTTAAAATAAATATCTCTCTCTCTCTCTCTCTCTCTCTCTCTCTCTCTCTGCATATATAAATGTACCCCCGGGTGGGGTACAGCCACCGCAGCATGCAGAACGGACAGGACTTCCTCATTCTGAACTCACACAGTGTTAGAACAATGGAGCACCCCAGCCCTTCCCTCCCTCTGAGCGCGACGTCTCTCAGGACCAAGAGCTGAGGCAGAGGTTGAATCAATGCCCCCATCCCAGAGACTCTTCTCAAGGGAGTGAAACCAAAGGGTGGGCTTTGCCAGGGGAAAGAGAGTGTGAGGGGGCCAGGCAGGGCCAGAGTTATGGGGATCTGCTCTTGAGGGTACGCCTGCAGGTCCCCATGGTGCAGAGGCAGGGGCTGGGGTGGTCCCTGGCCACAGAGGGATTGCTTTGGGGATCCATGGCCCAGACCCCGACCCCCTCCTTTCTCTGGTCTCCTGCCAGAATTCCTGTCAAATTTAGCTGCCCACAGCAGCCACAGTGATTTCCCTAAAGTACACATCGTGCCGTTGACACCTTCCAAAGTCCTTCCCAGGCTTCCCCCATGACCCCATAAAGAGAAAGCCCAAAAGCCTTTTCCACGACTTACAATGTTCTGTGTGACCTGGCCACAGCCAGCCCAGCCTCTCACGTTGTAGAAGCTTTGAAGTGTGTTATAAAACAGCATGTAGTCAGAAGCCCAGGTTTACAAAAACTTAAAATAACTACATGCGCATAGGAAATAACTACCGTCTATTGGAACTTGGGTCTGTGCCAGGCCACGATGCGCAGTACTTTACTGGGTATCATCTTGTTATTCCTTGTTCCTTATAACAATTTCTAGCATCTCCTTTATAGAAGAAGAAACTGAGGCCCAGAGAGGCCCCCAGCTAGTGAGGGACAGAGCCAGACTTGACCCCAGGTCCACCAAGGCCAAAGTCCACGCTCTTCACTGCCAGCCTGGTTGGTGCCTCTGTGCAAATGGAAGATAATAATAGCTCCCACCTCATAGGGCTGTCGTGAGGATTAAATAGGTTGAGATGTGTGTGTGAATGGGCTCAGAACAGCTCCTGGCATGGCACAAGGGCTCAGGAAGTGTGTTCACCCACAGCAGCCTGTGGGCAGCCCGGCCAGATCATACTCAGACAGATTCAGACTGATCTGTGCTACCAGGGTCATGGGTGATCGTGGTTTTTGGTTTTTTGTTTGTTTGTTTGTTTTTTTAACTTTTCCACAATGACCAGGTAATACTTGCGCATTTCTTTCTTTTTAAATTATTGTATGTATAGTGCTCTTGGTGAGCTGTTAGTTTCCTCAAAGCAGGCCTGTTGAAGTTTGAGTGGCTTCCCAGGTTCCCCCAAGGCCTGGCACAGAGACCCCACACCCAGTAAAGGAACCTAACAAAAAACAGCTCAGCAGAGCCCCTCCTAGCCCAGGCACTCTGCCCACAGGTTTGGCAGGGGCGGGTGTTGGAGGGGTGGGTGCAGGTCAGTGCCAGGAACCGGCCTGAGCTAAGTCCCCAAAAGACACCGTGAGATGCTTTGTGGCTCTTCCGGACCCCAGGGGAGAGGGGGGAGCAGCCGTGATGCCTGCGACCTCCGGCCCTGAATCCACCAACAGCTGTGACCACTTCAGCTATTTTAAACCTCTGGGCACCAGGAAACTCCTGTCTCATCCACCAGGCTCTGGGCCCAACATCATGACCTGAGCCCAGGCAGGAGCCCTGAGTGTGAGTGGCCAGGTCTGAGTTGAGTTTTTAAGGGGAAGGGGCTTCATTTCTAGAGCCTTGTGCCAGGCTCCGTGCTAGTATTTTCTGCGCCTTGTTATCTCATTTAATACCGTCCTTACACCGTGCTGAGGGATCAGTTATTTCACAGAGGCAGAAAATGGGGCTCCGAATGGCAAGGTACATGTCTCGAGGCTGCACAAAAGCGAGCTGGGCCTAGAACCGCAACTTCCTCATCTGCAAAGCATGGACAACATTCTGCCCCTGCCCTCACTCGGCCTTGCCCCTGCCTCCACCCCAGTGGCTCTGCAAGTTCCTCCCTCTGCCACTCTTAGGAGCTCTGCAACCCAGAGTCGATTCCCCCACCTGCTCACAGCTCACTTTCTTCATCTGTAAAGTGGCGGAGTTACTGGGAGGGTTCAGTGATCTAACTCTAACACATGAAAAGCGCCGCTTGGAACAGTTCCTGACCCACAGAAAGAACACAGTAAGCGCCCGCTCTTACTCCTGCTCCCCTGGGTATTGCGGTCCGATGTTATCACTACCTTGTGCAATGTCCTGTTATTAGTCTCCCGGGGTCTCCGTCAGTGGGGGCACAGTGTCCTCCCCCACTCTGGCCCCAGTCTCCCCGTGAGTGAAATGAAAGAACCCCAGGAAGGTAAGAACCCTAGTGGGTCTCCATTATCTGCTGCACAGCAAGGGCTCCAAAGTCACTCGTGGCAGAAGGGTGCCCAGACACGAGCTCACCTCTGGGGGCACCTCAAAGTCTCTCCAAGCCACACAAGTTTTGTCCCAGTTTGGCAGGTGGCCCCCAAGAGACTCCTCCTGATTGGAGGATGTGCTCAGCCGGTGCCTGGAGCTCATCAGAAGTTACTGGCTTCAGCCGGGCACTGTGGCTCACACCTGTAATCCCAGGACTTTGGGAGGCCAAGGTGGGTGGATCACCTGAGGTCAGGAATTTGAAACCAGCCTGGCCAACACGGAGAAACCCCATCTCTACTAAAAATACAAAATTAGCCGGGTATGGTGGTGCATGCCTGTAATCCCAGCTACTTGGGAGGCTGAGGCAGGAGAATCAATTAAACCTGGGAGGCAGAGGTTGCAATGAGCTGAGATGGCACCATTGTCCTCCAGCCTGGGCAACAAGAGCAAAATTATGTCTCAAAAAAAAAAAAAAAAAGTTACTGGCCCATCCCTGGGTCTGTGTGCTGTGCCTTTGGGGGACAAATGACCTCCTGGCTAAAATTCAGGCCTTCCCTCTTCCCCACTCACATTCCTGCCAAATTCCTGCCACTCAGAAGCAGCTGGGCTCTTCACCATCTCCTAATTTGGGCCGCCTCAGGGAGAAGGTTGGAGTCCAAGGGCTGGGTGTGTCTGCACTGGGCACTTGTGGGCCTCACCCCTCTTGTCTGGGGGCACCCCTTCCTGGAGCTCCATCTTCCATCAGCCCTAACTCCTTCCCAAACATGCATCCCCTCTGCCCCACTCCTTCCCTCCCACAGCCTCTGCCCACCCACCCTCAGTTTCTGTCCTCAGCTACCAAAGACCACTTTCTCATGCAGGCCTGATGTATGTGTCTGAACAGCGCTCTGATTGGGTCGGAGGGGAAGGGCTGGAACGCGGGTGAGGCTGGCTGAGGCCTGCACTGATTGTCATTCTACATCTCTGCCTCTATGGGACACACGATGACCTCTGTGTGGCACCCCCCTTCCCTTGGTGGCCCAGGCCAGAACCGGGGCCCTAATTGTTACCCCTCCCCTTTCCCTCAACCCACACATCCTGTCAGTCACCAGGTGCCACCAAAATCCCAGTCCATAAGCAGTGGCCGGATCAATCCCCACCTCTCCAGCTCTAGCCACAGCCAGGGGCTTCCTTGCCCATCCCCAGCCCAGCCTCCTGTCCAGGAGCAGCCGGCAGCCCGAAAGACCCATTTGACGAGCACACCCGACCGCGGCTTGCTGAGGCAGCCACTCCAAGATCCCACTCCCCTCTAATGCCTTGGATTGGCGTCCTGTCCCTGTCAGCTGCCAGGTTTCCCATCCCCACCGCTTCCCATTTTTCCTATGGTGAGGTCCATCTGACTGTTGGCGGGCGGGGCTATCGGGCTGTACCCAGATTTACACAGGCGGCTCCCTCTCCTCGCCTTCAGTTTGCAAACGCCTCCTTTAAGAAGGCTCGGGGATCCTCTTCTCTGGGAAGGCTTCCTGGCCCCCAGGCTGAGTTAGGGCACCCTCTTTGTGCTCCCACATTTGCATTTCCTGCCCCACTGGGCCAGGGCGTCCGGAGGGGAACCAGGGCCCCGCGTCCTGGCGCCCAACACCTGGGCGCCCACCGAAAGTTTGTTGAATGAAGGAATGAACAAACAAGCACAAAAGTGGTCCCTGATGACTTCACCACGACCGCAGCGGGGCGGGACGAGTTAGGGGCGGGACCATGCTTGACCGACAGGCCCGCAGCCCACTGCGAGAGGACTGGGGCGGGCCGCCCCGCCCACCGGCCACTGGATAAGGTTGCAAGCCCGGCCGTGGGGCCCAGGCTGCTGGAGAAGGCGCACCTGCTGCAGGTACTCCCGGCCGCCCCGGGCCAGCGAGCGCGGGCACTGCGGCGCGGAGGATGCTGCGCGAGCGGACCGTGCGGCTGCAGTACGGGAGCCGCGTGGAGGCGGTGTACGTGCTGGGCACCTACCTCTGGACCGATGTCTACAGGTGAGCCGGCCCACCGTGGTGCCCGGGCGGAGATCTCGCGCCCAGAAATCCTGAGACGCGCTCATACTCGGGGATGTGGACTGCCTTTGTCCAGCCCGAGTTGTCCCTAATCCAGAGGCCCCCGCGCCCAGAAATCCTAAGAACCTCATCCAGAAACCTGACAACCCCTGAACCTTGTGTCCACCTTCCTGAAACCCTGAGACTCTCCTAGACCCCCTAACAAGGCCTCAGCCCCACCTCCCTCACGACCCCTTTCGCAGACCCTCCCTTTCACTCGTGACCCTCCGTCTGGCCCTCTCCAGTTCTTCTCCCGGGGGACCTCACACCCCTTCAGCTTCCCCGCCGTCCTCTCCCCTTTCACTTCCCCTCCGCGCATCACTTCCCCTCGGACCCACCTCATCCCAGCCCCTCTCCTGCTTCCCACTCCCAGTTCAGCGGAGCTCCCGCGGAGACTTGCCCGGGACTGGGGCAGGACCCGAAGGGAGCTGCCCTGAGGCTGAATCTGGCCCTGGAGGTTACTCAGGCTCCGATTTCGCCCAGTGGGGGCTGCTGGAGGTTGCTTGTCCCCAGGCACTGGCCCTGAGCTCCGTGTCCCCAGATGCCTTCCCCTGAGTTCATTCTGAGACCGCAGAGGGACCATATTCCACCCAGTTGACAACAGGGACTTGGGGTGTATAGTGGGGTACTTTGTTGGAAAAGGATCCTGATTCCGAATTCTGCTCCCTCCCCTTCTCTCTGTCCAAGAACTTGGTTGAGTGCAGGATGTCTGAGACAGCTGAAGATAGGGCAGGGCCCTACCACTCCCCCCAAATCCCAGTAAGCAGCCAAGTCCAATGATCTCTCCCTGAGTACATGGGACAGGGCCTTGGAAAGGTGTAGCTGGTGTGAATGAAGGGCTGGGGTTATGCTGGGGTTTGATCCGCCCCCCTCTATTCCAAGTATTTAAAATGCTCCCATTGCTAGGGTTGGAGGGGTCAGTGCTGGGGGCAGGGGGCATGCAGGACTCTGAGGTGGGGCCCTGTGCTGACACCAGATGGGTCCCCTATCCTCTCTGCCTCAAGCTGAACTCACACAGCGGCACCATCATGGTTTATAGCTCCCCAATCATCCTGACACTTGGAGCACCCTTCCTCTCCCAGACCCCCCGAAGCCATCATGTGTCTCCCCACACAGCCCTGACAGCCCTCCCACCTGCCCAACCAGTCTCCTGCCACCTCTGCAGAGGCACTGGCCACGCTGATACCTCCAAGCCCCGGGATCAGGGACCCGCCCCACGCCTCTGCCCCTGGCCTCAACCTCTGCCTCCCCCTGGGCCTGGGCTTCAGTTGTCCCCCATGTAAACCTCAGAGGCGGACTGGGTGGTCTCTGAGGACAAGAACACAGCAGTGGAGGGTGGTAGGGGCACCGGTGGGCTGGAAGAGCTCCCCTGCCTTCCCCACCCCCTGCCCTGAGCTGGCGCCGCTAGGGAGTGGGCACGGAGCCAGAGTGCTCAGGTCTCTAAGCCTCAGCTGTCACCATACCCACCTGTTTATTTGCTGGAGCATGGTTGGTGCAGCATGAAAGACTGGCATGATCCTCCCAGTCGGGGGTGGGGAGCAAAGGAGGGTTCCTGCTCAGGCCCCCTGCCATCGCTCTATCCTGGCAAAGAGAGGCCTAGCTGGGGTAGGGGCAGGCAGTGGGGCAGATGTGGACTCAGCCTCCCTCTAGCAGGGGGCAGCAGTGTGACGATTCCCCTTGTCCTGTCTCAATGACCACAAAGACCCTCACCCCACCAGCACTTAAGATTCTCTGCCACCATAGAGAGGGGCAGTGCGCTCTAGACCAGTACTGTCCAGAAAAGTCCAGTGTGAACCACAATAAAACCACAATTCCATTTTAAATCTTCTAGTAGTCCACATCTTTTTAAAAGTTAAAACAACAGGCATAATTTTAATAATATATTTTATTTAACCCAATATTTTAAAATACTATCATTTCAACATGCAATCAATATAAAAATTATTAAGGAAATGGTTTACCTTCTTTTTTTCATGCTAAGTCTTTGTAATCCAGTGCACATTTTACACTTCAGCACATCTCAGCGTAGACTGAGTGCGTCTCAGGTGCTTACTGGCCACCGTGCTGGCGGCCACTGTCCTGGACAGCACAGGTCTAGTGCAGAGTTTCTCAATCTCGGCACTATTGCATTTTGGGCTTGATATTTCTTTATTGTAGCGGGATGTTTAGTGGCATCCCTGAACTCTGTCCCCTAGATGCCAGTAGCAACCCCCAAATTGTGACAACCAAAAATGTCTCCAGACAGTGCCAGCAGTCCCCTGGCAGGGGGGCAAAGTCACAGCCAGTTGAGGACTCACTGGTCCAGTGGAAGGAAGCCTCTTCCAGGACTGAGGAGCTTGAGTTGCTATTGCTATTGTGACTCGAATTACTTGTAGTAATGAGAGCAACTGTCAGTATTGATAACAGGAGGAGGTATTAGTGGGCACTTAGGAACTGAACCCACCACCTCCTTTCTTCCTCACCATAGACCCTGGAGGGTTCATTGATCATCCCATTTTACAGATGAGGAAGGTAAGGTGCAGAGAGACGGAGCCATTTGTCCAGTGTCACACAGGACTCGGGTCCAGGTCTGTTTGACTCAGGACTCATGCTCTTATCTCCTGCTCTGTCCTACGTGACCCTAAAACCAGCAGGTTGAACTGGACGGCCCTCTCAACCTGTGTCTCTTCCACCCTGGCCACGAGCCCACTGTCCCCAGAGACTTCACCAACTCCCATTTGACCTTCCACTCTTCCCAGAGTCCTTTGCTGCCCAGACACAGGTCCTGGCTCAAGACCCCAAGTGATGTCCCCAGAGCCTCCAAGTAGACCCCAAGGAACAAGGCCCGGGGCTGCTGGGCCCAGTTAATTAGGGAGTGGCGTCCTGACCCTCACTCCTGAGTCACAAAGGTGAGCGAACCGGCCGCAGCACCCACTCCCCTTCCCAGGGGCTCTGGGCTCCCTTTCCTGTGATGCTGGCACAGCCTGTTCCCCTCCAGACACACAGCAGGGGCCTCCCCGGCCCCATTCCTCAATAGACCTTGTGGTCCTGGCAGGCACTGCCCTACCAGCTTCCATCCATGGGCTGTGCGACCTTGAGTAAATCACTTCACTTCTCTGAGCCTCCACTGACCCAAATGAGGGTCGATCAGAGAACAGGAGGAGGGATTTTGTGTTCAATAGAAGTTGTACACTCAGGGTCACAGTGATGAACAATCGACCTCTTTGCTGCCCCATGAGGGGTCATCCAGGTCACCAAGGGCAGGGGTGCTCTGGGCCACCCATGCTCTCCCAGCAAAACTGGCCCCCCTGGGGATGGATGCCTTGACCTAGCCTCATTCTGACTGCTAGTCTCCAGCAAGCAATGAGCAGATACACAGAAAGAAGGAAGTAGGGTGTTTCTTAGAAATTGTACTTTGTGATTGTTGTTAAAGATACTCACAAGTGCCAGGAGGGCAGCCCAGCAGAGCAAGCAGGGGCCTGGGCTCTGCACCCCACAGTTTACCAGCTGTGCCATCCTGGACAAACATTCCTTCCTTCAGTTTCCCCAGCTGCGAAAAGGGGGCAATAATTGTACCTAACTCATAAAGTTGTTGCAAGGTTTAAATATGTAAATTATTAAATGCCCGTGAGATGAGCATGCAAAGTGCTGAGAAGGCTGCCGGGTACAAAATAAGTGTTCAATAAATGTAAACTAGCAATATTAAGAAACAATGAGAAGTTGTGCGAAGAAAAAAATGTGATGAGACAGAGTAAAGAGTATCTTTACTGTGCTCTTCCCAAATGTACTCATCTTAGTCTTGGCACAGGTACACCTGGCCCACACAATCTCCTCCGGTGGCCCCTTTAGCCGAAAGCCATGTCTTCAAGGGGGCTAGCCTGGGTCCCCATCTGATTCGGGCTTGACGTTGGAGAGAGGGCACAGAGGGAGTCCCTAGGTTGGTTCCATCCTGGCCACCCACCTCTTGTGAGCCCTGGAGGCATGGACACCCCCGGAGTCTGGAAGGATTAGAGAGAGGGCAGCCTCGGAGTAAAGTAGGTAGCAGGGTGGTCACCCTCTGCCCACAAGCTGGGCCTTGGGAATGGCTTCTTCTGTCCCTCCCTCAGCTTATGCCTCTGTCAGTGAGAGTTCTCAAGAAGGCAGGGCTCTTCTTTTCCTCCCTGGTGGACAGGGGCCAGGATCCGGATCCTGAGGTCTGCAGGAGCTTCAGGACACTGGAATGATGTTAACATTGTCCCTTTGCTGTGCAGAGCAGTCTCCTGGTTCCAGCTGCATCTGTGAGGTGGAGATGGGAGGAATCCCTTCCCTGGGATTCCCCAAGGCAGAGGCTGACCAGCCATTGTCCCAGCAGAAGATAGAAAGAAGATAAATGTCAGCTAGTAATATCAAGTAAATAATAATGATTTGCCCATAACTCGCTGGCAGAAGATAGGAAGAAGGTATCAGGCAGGCGCTCCTAGACACTGGCACAGACTCACTCCCAGACTTTCTGTCTCTTGGTTGGTGTGAAGGCTACAGATGTATTTGTTTTTTTGTTTTGTTTTTTGTTTTTTTTTTTTTGAGACAGAGTCTCGCTCTGTCGCCCAGGCTGGAGTGCAGTGGCGCGATCTCGACTCACTGCAAGCTCCGCCTCCCGGGTTCACGCCCTTCTCCTGCCCCAGCCTCCGAGTAGCTGGACTACAGGCGCCCGCCACCACGCCCAGCTAATTTTTTTGTATTTTTAGTAGAGACGAGGTTTCACCATGTTAGCCAGGATGGTCTCGATATCCTGACCTTGTGATCCACCCACCTCCACCTCCCAAAGTGCTGGGATTACAGGGTATTTGCTTTTTTAAAAAGTGTCATTAAGACAAAGGCCAGGAGGGTCTGAGATCCAGTTTGCCGTGATGGGGGCCTGAGGTGCTATGGGCTCCCCTCCCCATAGTGTGCCAGGCCCCACCTCACTGATCTCCTCTCCTGGCAATTCCTCAGCACACACTCCATTCCGGCCACTCTGGTTTTGTAGATGCTGTTAGCCTTTGGCTGCGCCAAGCTCGTTCCCACCTCAGGGCCTTTGCAGTTGCTGTTCCCTCTGCCTGGAACACCATCCACCAGATCCCCACAAGCCTGACTTTCATCAGCCAAGTCTCAGCTCCAATGTCACCTCCTCCAGGCAGCTTTCTTTGACTACCCCATATGGTGCCCTACCCTGAGTCCCGAGAACTTCTGTCTCATCACATTTTTTTCTTTGCACAACGTCTCATTGTTTCTTAATATTGCTAGTTTACATTTATTGAACACTTGTTTTGCGCCCGGCAGCCTTCTCAGCACTTTGCATGCTCATCTCACGGGCATTTAATAAATTACGTATTTAAACCTTGCAATAACTTTATGAGTTAGGTACGATTATTGCCCCCTTTTCGCAGCTGGGGAAACTGAAGGAAGGAATGTTTGTCCAGGATGGCACAGCTGGTAAACTGTGGGGTGCAGAGCCCAGGCCCCTGCTTGCTCTGCTGGGCTGCCCTCCTGGCACTCGTGTTTCAGGCATACCTCCTCCTTGTTTGTGATCCTCCCTGGAGTCAATGAAGGGCTCCCTGGGTGGATGGATGGATGGATGGATGGATGGATGGATGGATGGATGAATGAATGAATGAATGAATGAATGTGGCCTGTGATGCCTGTGGACTGGCCTGTCATGGGGCTGAGCTCCCCACCCCCAGCCTCAAGGGACAGGCACTGTTGGATGGGCCTGTGGAAGGTCAAGGGCACGTGGCCAAGCTTGGCCCGAGCAGCACTTGTTCCTGAGAGAATGACGGTGGGAGGAATTCAGGCCGGGTCAGGTGGCCCATAAATTAGAACAGCACCCAGAGCCCTCAACTCCAAACCAGAGGCCTTGCCAGGAGCTGCTCCAGGGCTCCGGTTTCAGACTAGTTCCCTGGGGTTGGGAGTGTTCTAAGGAGGACCAGGCCCACGGTCCCTGCATAGCTGGGGTCCCTGAGACCTTCCCTCGTTGCCTGCAGGGCCCTGAATTGGGATGGGAGCACAGTGGCAGGGGCTCACCCCAGTGCCCACCCCTAGCTGGCCAGACACACCTGCTACACTTTGGAGGAGGCAGTTTTTGAAGGCAGCTCTCTCCTGCCCAGCCACGCCAGACCTTGCACCCAGGGGCTTTGATGTGCCCAGGCCTGCTTCTCTATGTCATTTACCCAAGAACCCAGGACAGGAAGCCAGTCTTTGGTGTCCTTTCTCTGAGTCTCAGACTCCCACCTGTGAAATAAGTAAGGGGCTCTCATTTGGTCCCCTTCAGAGCCAGGCCTGACCCTCCCCTCTGCCCCACACCAGACACACCTACCTGGCGGACCTTAGGGAAGACTCCAGACTTTGAATTCTCTTCCAGGGAGGGGGCAGCCAGGCCCAGGTCTCAGAGAGCTTGAGTTCTCCTCACACTCAGCCATGACTGTCCCTGAGACTTGAAGTGGGTGCTTGCCCTCTACGGGCCTCAGTGTGCTCATCTGTAAAATGGGCCTCATGGGGTTATCAAAAGAATGGACTGAGGTCATGTAGGCCATGGGCTTGGTACAATCCCTGAGACATAATGAATACTCAGTTCCCTGGTGGTCTAGTGGTTAGAAAAATAATAATAATAATTGTAAATACTCAGTAAGTTGTTACGTATTAGTATTGAGTTTCTTTTGAAAACAAATAATAATGAGACCTGATCCCTGTCCTCAAAGAGTTCATAGCACTTACGGGAAAGAAATGTTGAACCACATTTATTAAGTGTTGTTTGAGACACCAATAAATGGAGGGAGAGATATATTCTGGCTGATGAGATCAGGGATGACTTCCTGGAACAGGTGGCAACTGAGCTGGGTCTTGAAGGATGGACTGGGGTTCAGAGTGAGACCAAGAACATGCTACTCAGGGCCAGAGATAACTGGCAGGAAAGTTGGGGCACACAGAAGGGGCACAGTTTCAGTGGCCTGGAGTATAAGGCTGGAGGGTTGATGAGCTCTAACCGGGCTTTGAACGCATTGTTGAGGCATTGGACTTTGTTCTGTGAGTAGCAGGGAGTCATTGAAGGTTTCTGAGGACAGGAGCAGCTATAGATCAGATTGTTTCTTCCCTAATGAGAAGCCTGGGACAGCTGGATGCACCAGGTGGTGAGGGAAGCTGGCTGAAGGCAGACGTCATGGTTTGCCTCCACTGATCCCTGTTCAAGGCAGCTGCTCACCCACAGGGCTGCAGACATCACCAAGCCGAGCACCAGGTGTGAGGTCTGGACTGAGGTTATTCTCCCCCCGGTCCTTGCCTGCCTCTTGCTCGCCATGGGGTTACATGCCAGGCTGGCACCCACAACTCCTCCCCCCAGACTCCTCTAAAGCCCCAATAGCAGGATGTCACACCCAGGCTGCCAGGAGCCGGGGTCACTCTGGGGATGAGCCCCAGCTGGTGTTAATGAGGCCCAGGCCAGGCGGGCAAGCTAAGAGAGCCAGATGCCAGTGAGGAGCAGGCGCTTCATGCCCTCAAGTCTGGGGCTGGTGAGCTACCCCAGCCCTGCAAGGCCAAGCCAGTGACCCTCCCCACTGACTGAGCCAAGACCAGAGAGGACCCATGGCTCCTAGAGACCACGAGGCATTTGTGGGGCTGGGCAGATGTCCTTTGTTTGACACCAAGTGACCATTTCTATTTCCACCGCCACTGTCTGGTCCCAAGACACCATCATTGCTCACGTGGGCAGCTGTAGCCATCCCCTCCCTCACTTCCTCTGTTGCTCTCCTGAAATCCATCCCCCACCCTGCATTCTGGGGGACCCTGCACCCTGGATGATCTATCTACAGCGCAAAATTGATCATGCCACCCCTGCTTAGAAACCTTCAGTGACTTCCCTCTACAATCAGAGGAAGGCCAGCTCCTCACTGTTATCTAAAACCCCTGCTCCCACCACTCTCCCTCCCCCTTGCTCACAAAGTCCAGACACACTCCCCTCTTTCCAGCTTCTCGAACATGCAGGACTAACCTCCACCTCGGGCCATCAAGCAAGCTGTCCTGTTGCTTGGAAATCTGTGCTCCTCTTCCTCTCCTCCCTTGTCCAACTCAGTGGTTTTCAAACTGTGGTCCCTGGACCAGCAGCATCAACATCACCTGGGAGCTTGTTAGAAATGTAGTTTCTCAGGTCCCACTCCATAGCTGATAGATCAGAGACTCAGGGGCTGGGCCCATTCACCTGTATTTTAGCAGGCCCTGTAGGTAGTGGGAATGCACACTCAAACTTAAGAATCTCTGGTTTAATTCTTTTTTTTTTTTTTTTTTACAGTCAGCACTGCAATGGTGTAATTAATTCCCACCTGTCCTTTAAAGTTTGGACCTTAGTTCAAATGCCACTTTCTCAGGGAATCCCTCTTTGAACCCCAGACTGGGGGCTCGTGGCACCCTCTCCCTCTCCTTTATAGCAATTATCACAGCTGTAATCGTGTCATCCATTGAAAGTCTATCTTTTCTGGACAGGCACGGTGGCTCACACCTGTAATCCCAGCACTTTGGGAGGCTGAGGCGGGCAGATCACTTGAAGTCAGGAGTTCCAAACCAGCCTGGACAACATGGTGAAACCCCGTCTCTACTAAAAAATATAAAAATTAGCCAGGCATCATGGTGGCATGCGCCTGTAATCCCAGCTACTCAGGAGGCTGAAGCAGGAGAATCGCTTGAACCTGGGAGGCGGGGATTGCAGTGAGCCAAGATCGTGCCACTGCACTCCAGCCTGGGCAACAGAGCGAGACTCCATCTCAAACAAAAAAAAAAGGGTCTGTCTTTTCCATGGGCCCAGGGAAGGTGTTTACTTTTTCACCAATCTACCCCCCAACGCCTAGAACTGTGCCTGGCACGTTGTAAGTGTTCAGTAAATACATGTTGAGTGAATGAATGACCATATAAGTAAGTCCTTCCTCCTCCAGCCCTCCTTCAGCAAACGTTTACACTTAAGGTGTGCCCATACTAGGCCAGGTGCTGAAACAAACAAACAAACAAACAAACAAGAAGATACAATCCCTACCTTCAAGGAGTGAACTGCCTAAAGGGCCAGTAACTGTGGGGGCAAATGGATTGAGTTAGGTCTTCAAGGAGAGATGGACATTTGCCAGGCAGAGAAGTCAGGAGAAAGTCTTGCTGGTAAAAGGAACAACATATGTCAAAATGCACAGTGAGATGGAACAATGCAGGGAGTTGAAGTGGTGGAAGAAACCACAGAAAATGAAACCAGAGAATCAAGCTGAGTTGCAATGGCGAAATGCCCCTAGTTCAACATGAGGATGAAGAGTTTGGATATTCTTGTATGGGCAGGCACTGAGGAGCCAGTGAATATCTTCAAGAAAGCAAATGACCTGATTTCTGTTTTTTGTTTTTTTTTTTTAAATCACTTGGGTAATACAGTTTGCAAAGCCAAGAAGGGCAGGTGCATTCATTCATGTATTGCCAAAGACTACATTGAGTGTAACCATGTCCTGGGTTCTGGGATTCCTTGGTAGGCAGAAGAGACCTGGCCACAGGGATTGGCAGCCTGTCCCTCCATCCATGCTCTCCTTAGCCTCTCTCTAATAAGCAAGAAGGTCATAACCACCCCCAAGGCCCCTCCCTTTCCCTCAGTACTGTCCTGGGCCCCTCCCTGCAGCCTCCAGGGACAATCCTGGTGCCTGAAGCCCCTGGCTCTCGGGTTTCTGCTTTCTGCGAGAGGGATTCTAAAGGGTTCTTCCTGGGCAGGAAGGCAGCCAACAGGATCTGCAGGGGCACAATGGGCCCCTTTGTTGCTTTGCCCAGAGCCACTCCAAGAATAGCTGTTTGCTCAGCTCAGAACAGGGCTGGTGCTGGGGCATAGGAGGGTGTGGGGCCCTGGAGCTTCGATGTGGGCTGGGCGTTAACCCTCTGGAGCCTCTGAGGTCTCCTTTGGTTTCTCACTGGTCCAGAGGAATGAAGGTGGGCAGGAAGCATCACTTACAGTAACTGAGTCAGGGTCCTAAGAGATCATCTTGTAAAACATTTTTTCCTAAATAGAATTGTGTGCAGAAGCTCAATATATAAAACCAGATGAAATAATGGTGGCTCTGGGTCAGGTGTGGTGGCTCACTCCTGTAGTCGCAGCACTTTGGGAGGCCAAGGCAAATGGATCATTTGAGGTCAGAAGTTCAAGACCGGACAGGCCAACATAGTGAAACCCCATCTCTACTAAAAATACAAAAATTAGCCAGGCGTGGTGGTGCATGCCTATAGTCCCAACTACTTAGGAGGCTGAGGCAGGAGAATCACTTGAACCTAGGAGGCGGAGGTTGCAGTGAGCCGAGATAGTACCGCTGCACTCCAGCCTGAGTGACAGAGCAAGACTCTGTCTCAATTTAAGAAAATAAATAAATAAATAAATAAATAGTAGTAGTAGTGGCTCTGGTTAAGGCAGGGAGGAGGTGAGTGGCAGGAATCCAGCAGAGATATCCCAAGCTTTCTTTTTTTTTCTCTTTTTTTCAGACAGAGTCTCGCTCTGTCACCCAGGCTGGAGTGCAGTGGCACAATCTCAACTCACTGCAACCTTCACCTCCCAGGTTCAAGTGATTCTCCTGCCTCAGCCTCCCGAGTAGCTGGGACTACGGGCACACGCCACTATGCTCGGCTAATTTTTGTACTTTTTTTAGTAAAGATAGGGTTTTGCCATGTTGACCAGGCTGGTCTTGAACTCCTGACCTCAAGTGATCCACCCACCTCAGCCTCCAAAGTGCTGGGGTTGCAGGTGTGAGCCACTGCGCCCAGCCATCCCCAGCTTTCTAGAGCCTTCTTCCTCACCCCTTTGCCCAGGACCTCTTCTCTGCACTCTGGACTCAGCTGCCTCTGCTCTGGTTCCATCCTCTCACCTAACACTCGATGAAACTGAGAGAGAGAAGGTCCCTGGCCCAAGGCCACCCAGCACATTGATGAGCAAAGCTGAGACTTGCAGGAGAGGAATGCTTCCCAGACCTGTGGCCACAGTTTCCCAGACTCTCATGGCTTTGGCCAAAATCATCTTCAACCTGTCGTACTATTAATACTTTTCTTTAACCCAACTCACATTTTTCTTAATAACTTTATTTTAAACAGAGATTTTGTAGCATTACCATAAATAGCAAGACTTTTATCAGTCACCATAAAAAGATACTGTGTTTGATAAACACATAAGTCTTCTAGATTGTTCCTCCCTGTGCCACCTAAAGCATCCAGGGTGTGTATTCACACCTCTCCTTGGGAGCGGCTCACCTTCCATCCCACTCACTGCTGCCCCTTCCCTTGGGTGTGTATGATGGGCCAAGCCCTGTGCTAGACTCTGAAGAATGAGGATGGGAGAGTCCGGACCATACCCTCAGGGGACTTATAACCCAAAGGAGGGCAGGTACCACGTGGCAACACCACTCAGCAAAACGTGGCCCCAGCCCTAGGAGGAGTGAGAGGAGAACTATGGGCAGGAGGGCGGCAGTCCTCCTGAGGCGTAAGGACTAACAGATGAACACTCAGAATGTGCAGACCCCCTCAAGTCAGGGGCAAAGCTGGACTCAAACCCAGGTCCTCTACACGTGCACCCTTAGTCCAGGGCTTTTGTCCAGACTCTGCACCCCTCTTAATGATGGATGTGGCCAGGCGCGGTGGCTCACGTCTGTAATCCCAACTCTTTGGGAGGCTGAGGCAGGTGGATCACCTGAGGTCAGGTGTTCAAGACCAGCCTGGCCAAAATGGTGAAACCCCAGCTCTACTAAAAATACAAAAATTAACCAGGTGTGGTGGCGGGCACCTGTAATTCCAGCTACTCTGGAGGCTGAGGCAGGAGAATCGCTTGAACCAAGGCAATGGAGGTTGCAATAAGCTGAGATCATGCCACTACACTCCAGCCTGGGTGACAGAGAGAGACTCCTCCTTAAAAAAAATAAAAAATAAAAAAAAAGATGGATGTAGAGAGGGGACAGCAGCAGGCCATGACCAAGAGGTGTCCAGTCTCACATCATCCCAGGACAGGCTGTGGAGTTTGGAAGGGGGCAGGACAAGAACCAGAGTGACCTTGGGGTGACTTCATTGAGCTCCTCTCCCAGCACTGGCCACGGGCTGCCGAGTCCTTCCCCATGCTCCTATCAGAGCACAAGACCAGGAGTCTTTGCCCGTAGCCCCTGAAGTCTGTGGCCCAGGTCAGAGAGACGCTGCCCGGCAGCCTCTACAGATTCACGCTCGCGGCTTTGGCCGGCCCAGGGCTCTGAACAGTGGTCCACAGTGCTGATTGTCTGGACTAGTGGTTCTCAAGGTGTGGTGCTGGGATCGGCAGCATCAACAGTTCCTGGAAGTAAGTTAGAAATGCAGATTATCGGGCTCCACGCCAGACCTCCTGAATCGGATGCTCTGAGATGGGGCCCCACAGTCTGTGTTGTGACCAGACCTCCAGGTGCCGCTGCCCCAGCCACTGCTGCTGCGCTTTGACAGCCACTGGCCTATACCTGTCATTCAACCCTGGCCACTGTTTCCGTCTTCAGCTGCCCCAGCACCCTCAGCCTCCGCCATGCCGGCCAGCCTCTCCAGAGATGGGATCCACAGATCTGCAGCCTTCAAAGAAAAACACCCTATAGATTTAAACAGCACCCCTCATGATTCTGATGCCTGCTGCAGTTGAGAACTCCTGGAGCCCAAAAGCGCCAGGCCCCCAAAATAGCAGCTGTGCCTTTGAGACAGGCTTACACCTATGTGTTAGTCACAAATCCCACGAGAATCCCACCTAAGTCCCTCTGAGCCCTCTTGGGCCTTCAGACCAGTGGCTGGATTTAGCAAAGCTGCCAGCCCTGAGCACCTTCCTCCCTTAGTCCCCTGTCCTTCCTGTCACCTCTCCTTAAGCCAACAACACACCATGGACAGGGTGGCTTAAAAACAAATTCATCTTCTCACAGTTCTGGAGGCTGGAAGTCCGAGATCAGGGTGGCGGCATGGTCCGGTTCTGGTGACGGCTTTCCTCCTGGCCTGCAAATGGCCACCTTGTCGCTGTGTCCTCACATGATCTTTCGTCAGTCCATGGAGAGAGATCTCTATCTACCTATCCCTCCCTCTCTTGCTGCTCCTCCTCCTCCTTTCTCATCTTTCTTCTCCTATTTGATTAGAAGCCTGCCCTTGGCCAGGGTGGCTCACACCTGTAAACCCAGCATTTTGGGAGGCTGAGGTGAGTGGATCACCTGAGGTCAGGAGTTCAAGACCAGCCTGGCCAACATGGCGAAACCCCGTCTGAACTAAAAATACAAAAATTATCTGGGTGTGGTGGTGCACGCCTGTAATCCCAGCTACTCGGCAGGCTGAGGCAGGAGAATCACTTGAACCCGGGAGGCAGAGGTTGTGGTGAGCCGAGATCATGCCATTGCACTCCAATCTGGGAAACAAGAGTAAAACTCTGTCTTACAAAAAAAAAGAAGAAGAAGAAAGAAGAGACAGGGTCTTGCTCTGTTGCTCAGGCTGGAGTGCAGTGGCACAGTCATAGCTCGCTGCAGCCTCAACCTCCCAGACTTAAGCAATTCTCCCACCTCAGTCTCCTGAGTAGTTGGGACCGCAGGCGCGTACTAGCATGCCCAGCTAATTTTTTAATTTATGTAAAGACAAGATCTCACTATGTTGCCCAGGCTGGTCTCAAACTCCTGGGCTCAAGTGATTCTCCAGCTTTGACCTCCCAAAGTGCTGGAAGCAGGAGTCTCCTCTTGAAGCCCCCCCATCTCACCTGCCCCAGGGCTCCCCCTAACCCTCTCTCATCTCTCCCCACAGCGCGGCCCCAGCCGGGGCCCAAACCTTCAGCCTGAAGCACTCGGAACGCGTGCGGGTAGAGGTGGTGCGCGATGGGGAGGCCGAGGAGGTGGCCACCAATGGCAAGCAACGCTGGCTTGTCTCGCCCAGCACCACCCTGCGGGTCACCATGAGCCAGGCGAGCACCGAGGCCAGCAGTGACAAGGTACCATGGCGGGAAGTCCAGCCTCTGCGGGCCCGGGGCCATGCCGGGATAGAGGCAGGCTGGACCAGCCCTGTCCCTAGAAACCGCATGTGAGCCATGTGTCATTTTCAGTTCTGCAGTAACCACATTGAAAAGGCAAAAAGAAACAGGTCACATTAATTGTCTTAATAGATATTACTTAATCCCATCTATCAAAATATTATCATTTTGACATGCCATCTATATAAAAAATATTAACAAAATTGTTGTTTTTTGTTTGTTTGTTTGTTTGAGACAGAGTCTCACTCTGTCGCCCAGGCTAGAGTGCAGTGACACGATCTTGGCTCACCGCAAGCTCCGCCTTCCAGGTTCACACCATTCTCCTGCCTCAGCCTCCCGAGTAGCTGGGCCTACAGGTGCCCGCCAACATGCCCAGCTAATTTTTTTTTTTTTTTTGTATTTTTAGTAGAGACGGGGTTTCACTGTGTTAGCCAGGATGGTGTCAATCTCCTGACCTTGTGATCCACCCGCCTTGGACTCCCAAAGTGCTGGGATTACAGGCGTGAGCCACTGCGCTCGCCTGTTTGTTTGTTTTTAAGAGACAGGATCTCACTCTGATGCCCAGGATGGAGTGTAGTGGTGCGATCATAGCTCACTGCAACCTCAAGCTACTGGGCTCAAGCAGTCCTTCTGCCCCAGCCTCCCAAGTAGCTGGGACTCCAGGCACCTGCCATCATACCTGGCTAATTTTTTTTTTTTTTTTTTTTTTTGTGGAAACGGATTCTTACTATATTGCCCAGGCTGGTAGTTTGTATTCTAAGAGGCTGGGACTCCAGGCACCTGCCATGATACCCAGCTAATTTTTTTTTTTTTTTCTGTAGAGACAGGGGTCTTACTATATTGCCCAGGCTGGTCATTTATATTCTAGGAAGCTGGGACTCCAAGCACCTGCCATCGTGCCCAGCTAATTTTTTTTTTTTTGGAGAGACAGGTCTTACTGTATTGCCCAGGCTGGTAGTTCATATTCCTTTTCCATACCAAATTTAAAATTAGTGTGAGTTTTACACCTTATAACACATCTCCATTCAGAACAGCCGCATTCCCAGTACTCGGTAGTCATGTGGATGTTGTGAGGTTAGACCATGGAATGATGGTTTCATAAAGGATGAAAAGTATAGACAGCTGAGTGATAGAAAGTTTAGGGGCTCAGAACCACAGAATCGTTGGAGCTTACAGTCACAAGTGTCCTTGGTCTCTCTGTAAAATGGGGTGCTGAACGCCTATGGGTGATTAGTCCAAGGGGTGAGGCTGAGACCAGAACTGTCTCCTTGCTGGGTTCTGTAATTATGAACTTTACCATGTGCCCCATCACAGTGATGGCACTGAACATGGTCCAGAGAAAATAGCCTCAGCCCTGTCCCCTCAGTAAGCACTAGGCATGCAACATGGCAGATATGGGCCCCCTCCCCCCGCCAGGCAGCAGAATGCACACAGTGGCACAGGAAGGCAGAGGCACCCTGACTGCACTCTCAGCCAGCAGGAGGGGAGTCCACAGTCTAGTTCAGTTAGCTGAGGGAAGCTGCCCGCCAACCCAGGAGTGCTTCCTGGAGGAGAGGGTTCTAATGCTTGGAGAGGATTGGCTTGACAGGCTGTGAGGGACAGCAGTTGCTTCAGGTTTTCCTGCTTGTGATCTGTGATCTCTGCTCTCTTTTCTCTCTATCCCAATGTGCCTCCTCCCCATCAAGGTCACCGTCAACTACTACGATGAGGAAGGCAGCATTCCCATTGACCAGGCGGGGCTCTTCCTCACGGCCATTGGTGAGTTAGCGTGGCTGCTGTCTCGGTGCCTTCATCTTCCAGGGCCTGGCACTGTTGTCCTTCTCTGGGGCACTTAGGCTGTTCTCAGTGCGGCTGACCTGGTACTTGGAGCTTCTTCTGAATGGCACAGTCCTGGGGAGGGATGTCACATGTCCCCTGCCCCGGCTTTTCCGTACTGGGGTGGGGACTTATCTGCAGGAAGAGGCACTCCCTGATTCATTAGTAATTCCCCCCAGTGTCAAGGTCCCCTTCCCAGGCTCTGTGGACCCTAAAAGAGAGAAAGGAAAGTGTGTCCCCCCCGCCCCCACTTCTCCCCTGCAGCCTAGAGAAGAGCGTCCCTCTCATGGCAAGCAGAATGGCCACAGTCTATAAAACTAGCAGCTGTTCTTGACAATCCCAGCTGCCCCCTGGTTCTCCCCAGATTCAGCCCTGAGGGTGCATAGTCCTTTATCTGATCCACAGGATGGTGAGGCCCAGAGAGGTTAGGGAATTCATTCAACATCACACAGCAACTGGGTGGCAAGTTGAGTCCAGAACCCAGGATTATCCCTGTCTCAGGTTCTGTCCATGGCATCACACTGTCCTGCGCTGGGTGCCAGGCCTGCACGCCAGGGAGGCAGAGCCTAGCCTGGCTCTATAGGACACTGGACTGTGATCATCTGAACTCTCCATCACCCCACCCCCTGAAACTGAGGCATTACTTTTATGGTATTTTATTTCATTCTTTAATCATAGAATGTTAAAGCCAGGAGGACATTTCAGAGAGCCATTTTGTTCATCCAGCCTTGGTTTAACATTGACAGAGTTGCCACATGGCAGAGGAAGGGAACTACCGGTTATTGAGAGTCAACTGCATGCTGAGTGCTTTAAAAATAATGATGCGGCCTCCTTATTGCAAACCTACTCTGTGTCTAGAGCTGTGCTGGGCACTTTGATGAGGAGCAGGAGGGGGAGGATGATAAACACCTGATATCAATTGAGCTCCTATGGTGTGCCAGGCTCCAGTACTCAATGTTTTACCGTCACGATTTCAATCTCTTCTTCCAACTGTTTCAAGGATAGACATTATTATCATCCCCATTTTATAGATGAGAAAATCAAGGCTCAGAAAAGGTAAAACAAAGAAATACTTGCCTGCAGCCACATCTCCGGAAAACAGTTGGTGAGATGCCAAGTCATTCCAGTTATCCCACATTCTCAGGGTGGGTCTCAGAACCTCCCCAAAATACAACCAGCTCCCAAGCCAGCCCCTCCCTCTCTAGCCCTGTGCTCTCAGCTGCTGAAATAGGCTTAGCAGCATGGCCCTTCTCATTCTTGGCTAATCCCAAATGGGCTTGGTTGCTGGTCCCCCTGTCCCTCTTTCTGCACCAAGGAGGTGCCCAGCCCTGGGGTAGGGAACCTCGGGATGACCTTGGTGAGGGCGGCAGATGATAACCAAAGACTCCTGGGTTGTGCTGAGCCCTGGCACGTGTGTGAACCTTGCATGCACACAGCACACAGGCAGTCTCAGATGACAGTCCCTGAGGAAACCTAATCCCACTGAGACAGGGACACCTGAGGACGGGGGCAGGAAGGACAGGAGCCTGACACCTATCAAACGACAGTGATCCCAGAAGACTGACTGCACCATTAACAAGACTTCCACCAAAGCAAGACAGCCTTAGGATAGATGGCAAAATAAGGGTCTATAAGGAGGCAGGACTGGACTTTTCCTGCTCGATAGAAGATGATAAAGCTGTGCTTAGAGGAAGCCCACGCAGAGTTGGCAGCATGGCTGAGTCCCAAAAGATGCCACATGTGCCCAGGACAAGTGACCAAGTTCATCCGTCCGAGGTCTCTTAATAATTATTTAACCGCCACAAGTTCCAGATATTTAGATTCCATGGGCCAATCAAATGTCCCCTCTCCCCACCCCCCAAAAATGAGAAGACTAACAGTTTTGATGCTTGGCAAAAAAGAAAAAAAATACGTTAATAAAACAATTTGAGGCCAGGCATAGTGGCTCACGCCTGTAATCCCAACACTTTGGGAGGCCAAGGTGGGCAGATCATGAGGTCAGGAGTTTGAGACCAGCCTGGCCAACATGGCGAAACCACATCTCTACTAAAAATACAAAAATTAGCCGGGCGTGGTGCACATGCCTGTAGTCCCAGCTACTCAGGAGGCTAAGGCAGAAGAATTGCTTGAACCCGAGAGGTGGAGGTTGCAATGGGCCAAGATGGTGCCACTGCACTCCAGCCTGGGTGACAGAGCGAGATTCTGTCTCAAAAAGAAAAAAATTACTATCAACTATCACCATCATTTTAACTCCTAAGTAATAGGCAAGGCATAATCTCAGAATAAAAGACAGTCATGGCCGGGCATGGTGGCTCACGCCTGTAATCCCAGCACTTTGGGAGGCCGAGGCGAGAGGATCATCTGAGGTCAGGAGTTCAAGACCAGCCTGGCCAACATGGTGAAACCCTGTCTCTACTAAAAGTACAAAAACTAGCCAGGCGTGGTGGTGGCCGCCTGTAATCCCAGCTACTCAGGAGGCTGAGACCGGAGAATTGCTTGAACCCAGGAGACAGGGGTTGCAGTGAGCTGACACAGTGCCACCGCACTCCAGCCTCGGCGACAGAGTGAGACTCTGTCTCAAAAACAAAACAAAACAAAACAAACAAACAAAAAACAGAATAAAAGACAGTCATTCAATTACAAAAAGAAAACTTCATGAGAAACTAACCCCATTGAACTACTGTTTCCTGTTCCAACAGAGACCAGGGTGAAAATCTGGTTTCCCTTGGGAACCACTGTTACGTCTGTCCCTTCTGGGTCTTCTCTTTCATCGAGCATCTGCCCCAGGAGCCCTTGAGCCCCTCATCCTGAGTAATCAGTCACTCAGGGACAGTGCCTCAGAGGCAAGGATACCCCAAATATCTCGAGATGCTGGGACTGTCCCCCAGGCACAAAAATATATCTGAATCTCTCTCACCCTGGTCCTATCCTGAGTCCACATTGAGCGGAAAGAGCCTTGGCTTCAGAGTAGACAGAAGTAAGCCTAAGATCTTTCTCTGCCCACCTCCAACCACCTTGTGACCTTGGACGAGTCACATCATCCCCCTGCGCCTTGGCTTCCTCATCTACAAAATGCGCTTCACAGAGCAGCCTTGCATGGCGTTTGCAAGGATTCAGTGGGATGCTGTGTGCTAAGGGCCTGGCACAGAGTGGGTGCTCAGTCAATGCTCTGCCTGCTTTTCTCCGTTGCTCTTGGGGTAGCCACATTTTCTCTCTGCCTGGGTGAAGTTAAAGAAACATATGGTCTGTCTATCTTCCTCCTGGGATTTGGGAACAAATTCATGATTCCTTTGGCCAAATCAGGCTCTGGGTCTTGGTCCCAATCCTGCTAAGGACTTGCTGTGTGACCTTAACAAGTAGCCACTCCCACTAGGACTCACTTTTTGCAAACTATAAAATGAGGGGCTTGAGCTAATTAATCCCTAAGGACCTTCAAGACTCTGGGTAGGGTTGATTTGCAAAGACTTCCTTTTTTGGGGAGGGATGGGGGAGAGGGAGAGGTGAGGTGTGGGGAGGGAGGAAGAATCCCACCCTATTTGAGGTCCTAGCAGTGGAAGGAGTACCCACACGCGGGCCTCAAAAAATTTTAACATCAGCCTGAGGGGCTTGATCCTATGCCTTCTCGCCAGAGCCTGGGATACTTGCCCTGGTTGGCTGTGGGGGAGGGAGTCCTTCCTTTCCACAACACCTCGGGCTGCTTAGTAAGGCAAGAAGGCCAGGCACCCTGCCACTCTCTGGCGACCCTCCAAAATGCCAGTGCCTCTCGGTCACAGCTGAGGCCTCAGTGTCTTCATTCTCAGGGCAGACTGCCTTGAACCCAATCCTAGTGACATTTCCCGTCAATCTGCCCCACACCCAGGGGCCACCTGACGCCTTGGGGCTATTCTGGGGAGCTGAGGTGGGATCCAGAGCCTCTGGAAAATGTTGTCTGGAGCCCAGAGGCCCTGAAGCAGAGGTCCTCTCCCTCCTCCCCCTCGGGAAGGCAGAGCCATCCCAACAGGCAATGCTCTGGGCATGTTCTCTGCCCCTCCCCGCAGCATCCCCCTGGAATCTAGTTAAATCAGACACTGGGGGAGGCCTTACAGGGGTGAAGTCCTAGGGGCATGACTACGGGGTGGGAGGTCTCTGAGGGTGAAGGGGCCAGAAGGTCATTTCAGTGGATTACGGGGACAGGTCATGGGTCATGAGAGAGGAGTTATGAAGCCCTGTGAGAGGTTGGGAGGACGATAAGGGAGCCACGCTGTGAAATGCCCACATTTCATAACAGGAAGGTAACAAAACCTGTCTGAATTCAATAAATGAAGAAATCACAATAAGCATGAGTATTTAGTATTAGGGAGGTTGCCTCAGGCAGCCAAGGAGAAGGGCTGGACAAGGAACTGCTGTCTTTCTTTAGAAAGTGTGTTACTGTTTTATTTGATTTTGTTTGCACTGTGTCCAAATATTACATGAATAAAATGTTTACATTTAAGAATTCGTAATGAAATAAAGCAGTCTAGAGTGCACCATAATCTCTCTCCTAGCCCATGGCCCCACTGCTATAATGAACCCACCACAAGGAGTCCCAATGTAATGTCACCTTGCAGCCTAGAGACGAAGGCCACAGGGCTGCCAAGGTGGGGACGTGGGCACTTCCTCTGGGAATGACCTTCAAGGGAGCAAGTCTTGGGTCTTTGACTTTGGGCTGGGCTTTTGGAAATGGCTTGTGGGGAAGTCAGCCTGTGTTCCTTGCAGGGAATAGCAGAGAGAAGGCATCTGGAGCCTGAGGCCCTGCTGAGAACCTGGCTCTGCTCTGGGAACTTCGGTGGTCACTTCCCTGCTGGGAGCCTGGGTTTCCTCATCTGTATCGTTAGCGGGTGGGGGTGATCACGCCTCCCCTGGGGTGGCCGAGAGAGCACGCCATGGAAAACTCTGTGCACCTGCAGAGCAGGATGCCCGCAAGGGAGAGATCGTTACCTTGAAACGGACAGAGTGGCTCCCTAAAGAGGCTGGACCTGCAGCTCCTTCCCAGGGAGGAGTTTCAGGAAGCTGAGTTCCCTGAAAGGCAGCATTCAGTGGGCGTGACCGGCTGGAAAGTTCACAAAGGTGCAGGAGCCAAAACCAATATTATTCCTGCCCCTGCACCCCAGCCTCTTTACCAGCCCCTGGTGGTACCGCCTTCCCTTCTTTCCCCTGGGGTCCTTATCCTGCAGCGGCCTCCCAGATTACCAGCCCGATTTGCTGACAAGTGGCTTCTCTGAACCTGGGTTTGCTGCCCTGTGAAACGGGAGCAATGCTATTTATCTCATGGGACTGTGGACGCCTTGAGAGCAGGTGCTGTGCCTCCATTGCCCATTGCCTAGTACAGTTTCCGGAGCACAGTAGCTCCTCAGCAGTGAAATGTGGAGTGAATGCAATCGGAGGCAGGAGGTTACAAATTATGCCTTACAGCACCTAACTCACCGCAAGGCCGCAGAGGCGGGGACACAGAGGGCTGCCTCTCCCAAGGGCCAGGCGCCCTTGCAGCCTCCTTCTAGACCAGAGAAGTCACGTGCAGGCCTAGGGTATGCAGGCTATAGGCAAAGGGAGGACCTGAACGTGATCTCTGGACTCAATTGGGCTCGGTTGGCCCAGAGAAGGGTGACATCAGTGCGCTTCGTGTGCCAGGACCCTCCTTTCCATGCCCTCCAGGCAGAGGGTGTGCCTGCCAAGGGGACTAACCAGGAATGCATTCATTACCACCCAGCACCCACCAGGTCCAAGTCATGCTCAGCGTGAGACGAGCCCACTCGGGCAGCTCTAGGGGCCTGGAACCTGCACACGTCACGTGTGTGACACTCGCAACACCTTCCCAACCACATCCCTACTCAACCCCATCCGTCTCCAACTCAAGGCAATTTCACCTCCCAAGGGACATTTGACAATACCCGGAGACATTTTTGGCTGTCGTGACTGGGAGGGATGTTACTGGCATCTGGTAGGTAGAAACCAGGTGTGCTGTTAAACATCCTCCAATGCACAGGCTGTACCCACACAAAGAATTATTTGGCTCAAAAATGTCAGTAGTGCCTTCCATTGCAGTTAATGCACCTGCTGTAACCAGGAAGGGCCCCATGTTACAGGTGAGGAAACTGGGGCTCATAGAGGTTGTCTAACCTGCCCAAAGTCACACAGCTTATAAGCAGAGAACCAGGGTCTAAACTCCACCTTATCTGATGACAAACCTTTTCATTTCCCTACAGTCTCCACAAAGCCTGTCTCCATGGCAGGCCTAGGGATGCTGAAGGTCCCTTCACCAAAAGAAGGGATAAGTGGGGGCCTGGCCCTGGTTCCTCCATCTGGACTCACAGGTGCCCTCAGACCAAGAGGGGTTAGAGACAGCTTCCCACCCACAGTAAAACCCTCAGTCCTTGAAGGTGGGATCTAGACCACTGGAAGTTCTTGGAGAGAAAGAGACATGCACACACAGGTGCACGTGTGCACACCTATGCGCATGCCCGGGTAGACTGAGAAAGGCAGTTTGGGAATGCTATGCCTGTAAGTTTTCAGAATATGAACTATGAATCAGACCAACTGCACTGTGTACCCCAGTTCTGCTAGCATCCCTATGTGACTTTGGGCATGTGACTTCACCCCTGAACTGAGGCTCCCAGATCTGTGCATCGAGGAGCATTCCCCAACCCCCAGCAAGAACAAAGAAGTGGTGGGAGGACCTGGACCTCCCCGATGGCAGCTCTTGCAGCCATAAGCTACAAAGTCCACCCAGTGTCTGCCGATGGTCTTCAGTGGGTAGTGGAATGTTGAGGCAGGGGGTTGTGTAAGATGATGTCAGCGAGGTCCTCCCTTTCCCGTGAATGACTGAGACGCACCCTAATCCCACAGGTCTTCCTCGTGCCCCTGCCCCACCCTGCCTGGCAGGCTCAGCAACTCACCCATGTCTCTTCTCCCCAGAGATCTCCCTGGATGTGGATGCAGACCGGGATGGCGTGGTGGAGAAGAACAACCCAAAGAAGGTACCTAGCTATCAGGGCAGGCACCACCCTGAACCCCGGGGCTTCTGAGGGCACAGCCCCAGATCGTGCAGGCAGCCATGGTTCTCCCACCAAGCAGGCAATTCCCATTTCACAGCTCAGGAGACCGAGGCCCAAGACAGGCTCCCAGACACACAGCATACCAACGATGGAACCCACAGACGAGCTCAGGCATCTTATAGAGACGGCTACAGAGCAGGCTCCTGAGTCCTAGTTTCTCCATCCTGTGATGGGGATGTCCAGTTCATGGAACTATTGGAAAGGATAAATGTGCCTGCTGCAGAGGAAGCACTGTGAAGGAATTTGCTCTTGTTATTTTGCCTCTTTTTTTAAGACTGGGGAGGTGGGGGAGACAGACCCTCAGGACAGAGGGTTGCATTCATCATTCTCAGTTCCAGATGCGGTATTATCTCTGCTGGTGCATGCACAGCTCCTCTCCTCTTTCTATTTATTCATTCATTCACCATTCATTCATTTGTTCCCTCATTCATTTACTTATTTTCTTTTATCTTGTGTTCCCCACTCCCATTCTGCTGCCCCACAGAGGACCATTTTGCTGGGTTTAATGTGTCTCTTTCTGCTGTGGTGACTCTCAGGAGGCATGTGGTGTGGTTGGTGTGCATGTATTTTTAATTTGTGCAGACAGCATGGTTTCTCCATCTCGTTCTCTTTTGTACTTTTCCCTCAACACAGTTTTTAGGCTCCATCAGTCTTGCTCTGTGTACATTCAGGCTGTTGCTTCTAACTGCTTTCCGTTTTCTGCCCTTCTGTATCATTTAAATTTTTGCTGTGGGCATATGTGACTTTTATAATAACACTCCGAAGCCTAGGGTAAAGTATACATAGAGGGGTACTTATGAAGTGAAATAAACACAGCCTGATGAGAAGAAGCCTGGGTCCTAGAAGCCTGCTCCCTTGACTCTCTACAGGTCAGGAGAGGGTTCTCAGCCCTGTGGGAGAGTCCCTTCTTCTAGGATCGCGAGCAAGGCTTGCGTGAGACCAGGGCCAGCCCTGCACACTCATTCTCTGAGTCTGTGGCCAAGCCATATGAAAATGAACTCCACAGAGGCCTCTGAGGCCCAGCAGCCCCAGGTGAACAGCTTCCAACCTCCCCCAAGGAGCTGTGCAGTCTTGGCAAAGTCACACAATCCCATGAGCCTGAACTTGGCCAGAATTTCTAAATCTGGGCCGGTGAAGTTTTCACATTTTCTTCACTCATCCCATAAATATTTGCTGAGCATCTTTTATGTTCCAGGAGTGGGTCAGGCCCAGGGGATGCAGAAAGAATAAGAGGAACACAGCCCTGGCCTTAAGGAGCCCATGGTCCACATTAAAAATTGAGTGTTGTGGATGGCTGTCTCATCACAATTGTCCTAAGTCCTCCCAAAAAGGATGTGTACCGTGCCAGATGTGGATCTGGAAAAGCTGCTCTGTCCTAGAGAATCAGAAAGGCCTCCAGGAAGAAGAGACAGTTATGATGTAATAAAGGAAGGGTAGAGTGGGCCAGGTGGAAAGGGGCAGGACGGCAGCAGAGGAACTGGCATGGGCAAAGGGCTGGGAGCTTGAGTCTTTTGGGAGCAGAAAGGCGCCAGGATGGGTGGGGCAGAGTGAGCGAGGGGCAAGGTGGAGGAGATGAGATAGAGAGGAAGGCAAGTTTCACCAGGCCTTCCAGGCCACAGCAAGGAATCAGGGATTCATCCTAATTCAACCAGGAGCCCCTGACCTGGCTTCAAGCAGGGAAGCAACACGATCTGGCCCGAGTTTGTTCTAGTAGCGCTCTGGCTGCAGTGTAGAAAGTGGAGCACCGTGCAGGTCCTATTTGGAGCACTAGGAGGGCGTCTGGAAACAGCTGGGTGTCATCCATCCAGGCATCTCCTCCTGAGCTCCCCTAGGGACCTCGGGACCTGTGGTAGAATGTCCGTCTGCTCATTTCTCTGGCCAGCCTCCACCTCCCTGCCTCCACCCATGCCAGATACCAGCCGCATCAGACAGGAGGCCCGTAAATGCCTCGGTCAGCCTTCCTGTCTCTGCGCCTCTACTGAATTTGCCTTTGATGCCCACGTTCATCTTCTGTGGACATCAGTCTTGAGATTCACATTTGCCAAGTCACAGCTGCCCCAGTGGGTGGCGGCTACTCTTTACCTTCATCCTGGGGCTGTCTCTCCGGTGTCCCATGGGGTCTATACAAGCATAGAGAAGAGAGCACTGACCTTTCTTCCTGCCACTGTAGGCATCCTGGACTTGGGGCCCCGAGGGCCAGGGGGCCATCCTGCTGGTGAACTGTGACCGAGAGACACCCTGGCTGCCCAAGGAGGACTGCCGTGACGAGAAGGTCTACAGCAAGGAAGGTGCCAGCAGGCCCTGCACTTGGGGGGCAGGATGGGAGGAGTGAAAAGATTCATGCCCAGTCCTGGGCTGGGCTGAGGGTGAGGCAGGTGTGGACTCAGGCCTCTGGGGATGGTGGACACAAATACCACTCTTGCTTAAAGCCAAAGGCAAAACCATAGGAAATACATGAGGGCCGGGCGTAGTGGCTCACACATGTAATCCCAGCATTTTGGGAAGCCAAGGCAGGTGGATCATGAGCTCAGGAGTTCAAGATCAGCCTGATCAATATGGTGAAGCCCCATCTCTACTAAAAATACAAAAATTGGCCCGGCATGGTGGCATGCACCTGTAATCCCAGCTACTCAGGAGGCAGAGGCAGAAGAATCGTTTGAACCCAGGAAGCAGAGATTGCAGTGAGCCAAGATCACACCACTGCACTCCAGCCTGGGCAACAGAGCAAGACTCTGTCTTGGGAAAAAAAAAAGAATAAAAAGAAAATAGACTAGAAGGAAATTCCCCAAAAGGTTAATCATCTCCAGTGTTGGAAATGACAACTAGTTTTTATTCTGTTTTATGCTTTGCTTTGCTTTTTTCTTTTCTTTTCTTTCTTTTTTTTATTTATTTTTATTTATTTATTTATTTTTTTTCTGAGACAAGGCCTCGTTCTGTTGCCTAGGCTGGAGTACAGTGGCATGATCATAGCTCACTACAGCCTCAACCTCCTGGGTTCAAGCCATCCTCCTGCCTTAGCTTCCTGAGTAGCCAGGATTACAGGCACACGCCACCATGCATGGCTAAATTTTTTTATTTTTGTAAAGATGGGGTCTTGCTATGTTGCCCAGTCTGGTGTTTGTCTCCTGGCCTTAAGCGATCTACCCACCTCATCCTCCCAAAGCACTGGGATTACAGGTGTGAGCCACAGCACATGGTCTCTTTATGCTTTTCTATAGTTTCCATTAATACACATCCATGGGGACTTTTTCCTGATTATCAAAGTAAAAGGCATTGGGAAGCTGAGGCTCCAGCAGCAGATCTCTTCATTCTCACCTCCTGTCCCTCAGATCTCAAGGACATGTCCCAGATGATCCTGCGGACCAAAGGCCCCGACCGCCTCCCCGCCGGATACGAGATGGTTCTGTACATTTCCATGTCAGACTCAGACAAAGTGGGCGTGTTCTACGTGGAGAGTGAGTGACCCCAGCCCAGCCCAGCCCTTTCTAGCCACCCATCCTCCTCCCCTTAGCATCTGTGGCCTTCACAGGTGCAGGTGCCTGGAGAAGACCTGGATTGGTCTCTGGGTGATTGTAACATGGCAATGCTGCTGTCCCATGAAGTTCAAAGACTCCATGGGGACACATCGCTCTCCTGTCAAAGGAGTCTGGAGTGACATGGGTCTATGTAGAACCCAGAGGCCCTTCTTCCCGACGAATCAGGGGAGGAAGGGCATTTGGGCACTTCTTTTCTGGAGTCATGTCACCTTCAGGATGCCTGAGGCAGGACAGGCACCACCTCCAGGTATTTTCTGCCATCTCTGACTTTCAAAGACCCCCTAAAGATGCAGTGGGCACCCTCGAAGAGTTGACCCTTTGCGCCTCTTGATGGCAACAGGTGTCCTGGGCCCCCATTGTGTAGGGCACGGGCTCCTGCCCTGGAGCTAGTCCTTGTAGCTGCCGGCTCTGCCTCACCCTTTCTGTGAATATGTGTTGAGCTCTTCGGTGCCAGGCGCTGTTCTCAGCTTTGAGATCTCTGCAGTAAACACGACAATCACACCCTGCCCTCAAGGAGCTGCCAGTCTAGCAAGAGAGACATAATCAGTACTACAATTGGAGGAAATGAAATAGAATAAGTGAGGAGAATGGCAGGGCAGAGGCACTACTAGATGGGTGCCTCTGGAAAGGCCTCTCTGAGGAGGTGACATCTGAGCTGAGACTCAAATGAACGATAAGAAGGAACCAGCCACTTGTGAGCTGAGGGAAGAGTGTTCTAAGCAGAGGGAACAGCATCTGCAAAGCCTGGAGGAGGAGACCAGTTTGGAGTGTGGGAAGAGCAGATGGAAGCCCAGAGCAGGGTTGGGAGTCAAGGTCAGTGAGCTGGGCCAGGGGCCAGAGCATGCAGACTGGGTTTGGATTTTATTCTGAGTGCAATGGAATGCCATTAGAAGGTTTTATGCAAGGGACTGTCATAATAATGATGTATGTATTCTAAAAGCTCCCTCAGCAAAATAGTCGGCATTGCAATTTGCCATGGTACAAGGCGGGTTGTGGGGTGGCGGGCGGGGGGGTGCTTCTGCATGCCCAGCTGCCTAGTGGGGCCAGGATCTCTGGCCCGGCCCTGGACCCACCTCTAGACAGGCCCACTAGATCCAGGGCACTTGCCAGGAAGTGAGTAGGGACCCCGGACCCTCCCATCAGAGAAGTATTTAGCCAGGATGGCAGTAGCCAGCAGTCACCCAATGCCAGTCCGCCTTCTGATCCACCCTGGGCTCCAAGCAGTGACCTCACACAGGTTGGAATGTGCCCAGAGTCAGGCTGGCTCCGCTGCCGCAGGGGGCCGGAGATGTTGATGTTTACACCATCCAGGCTAAGGTTGTCATGGAGGATAGGGTCACCAGCAGGAGCAGGAGGGATGCAAGCAGGACCTCAACCTTGGCCTCTTGACCTTGGTGTCGTGATGTGAGACCTGTGGCAAATCATGATGTCTGGACATTATCTAGACGTTTCTTCTCTTTGCTAAAGGGAGTGGACTTTGGTCTGTTTCCATAATCTCGTCCCTCCCCATCACTTGCCATTTGAGACGGGTCCTGAGCAGACAAGAGAAAAGAGGAACTACTACTGCAAGGGCTGCCCATCTGGGCTGCCCATCCTGTGGGGAGCAGCCATGACTGAGACGGTGGGAACCCAGAAGAGACAGTTTCCCAATAATGCTGACTCTGGGTGAAAACTCTTCGACAGACAGACAGACAGACACACACACACACACACACACACACACACACACACACACAAGCAAAGGACGACAGATAATTGACCAGTAGCACAGTCTCCTTTTCTTCCAGGTAAACACTTTGGAGTTATGTCAAATTCCAGGTACCCCTATAGATGAGCGAATGTCAGGTGTCCTGGTAGGGTCAGACCAGCTCTCCCCAAGGGCAGGGAGCTGGGTTGGAGACTGAAGGACCCCTACAGGGAGTGCTGGAGTCAGGGAGCTACAATTCTGGGTCCAGGCAAGTCTCCTCACCAGCCCCAGCCTTGGGGTGCTCATCTCTGATGTGGCATGGGAATAGCAAGAGTCCCAACTGTCCCGACTATCCTGGTATGCTGGGTGTCCCAGATGGTGGTGGGGATCAAATGAGGAAGGTGTGTCAGGCACTGAGTGTGGTAGCTGGCCTTTGGAAAGCTCTCCATAAATGGCAATTAAGGCTTTTGTTGAAATTATGATGATGACTGTTGGTTATAATGATTGGAGTGGACAGAAGGCTTCAGTTTTCCTAGGAAGACCTGGTGACTGCCTCCGCCTCAAATTCTGCCCAGAACACCAAGCACTGGGGCCTTGCCTCTTTATACAGGGATATGGTAATCCAGTTTGCCCAGGACTTTCCTTGCTTTAGCACTGAGGGCCCCTCATGCCAGGAAACCCCTCAGTCCTAGGGAAACCAAATCAGCTGGTCACACTATCAAGGAGTCTCACTGGGAAGTGGAATCATTCCAAAGTAGCTGGAAAGGTTAAGGCAAATCATACCACGTGCTGGCCAACACCTGGGGCAGAGAGGTCACCGTGGTCAATGGGCCCAGCCCAAGGCACGAGGACCACTCAATAGAGCGGCATTGTTGGTTCCTGCAGAAAGAGCTGGCCACGCTCAGTGTGGGGTCTGTGCCGAGCCAGGGATGGAGGACGGGGGAAAGGAGGCTCCTGGGGACAATGGCTGAATTGTTCCCACCAAGGAATCAGTCCACCCGGAGCTGGCCCCAACTGTCAGAAAGCAGCCCAGAACAGAGGTGCATTGTGAATCACAGGCCACGGGCCACATCGGGAGGGAGAAAGCTGCCGGCAGACGGACTAGAACGTGTCCTCCACCTGCCCCACCACCACCCCGGCCAGATCCCTGTTCCTACCCCAGAATTTGGGGGAGACCCCCAGGTGCTCTGAGCCCTGGGAAAGCTTTGGCTGTGTGGCTTCTGCCAGGACAAGTTGGCTTCTAGGCCTGACTCTCCCCTGAGCATCAGTTCAAGTGCAGCCTGGGGCCTGTGGGCATGGGAGGGCGTAAGTGCTTGGAAGAAAATGTTTGCGTGATGCTAATCTATCTGAATCCACTGAGTGATAGGGCTGTAGGGTGCACACTATTGTTTCTGGGTGAGCAGGACCTCACTTTCTATTCTTTGGGACTTTCAGTATCTGAATTTTTCCACCTTATTTCTTGGACTCCTCCTTCCCAAGGGAGGATGAGATGGGACATGGTTTCCCTGCCTTCTGTCGGGAAACTATTCAATGAAAACTCCTTCACGTCCTTGTAATACAGGTCCAAGCAGTGTTATCGATGGTTACCCATGGTTACTGAGGTTACTGAAGTTACTGAGGCTGTGTCATTTGCATTGACCCTGTGGCGTGGGTATCATTATCTCCCACTTAACAGATGAGTAAACTGGAGCTCAGGGAGGTTAAGTGAATTCTCTGAGGTTTGGTTTTTTTGTTTGTTTGTTTGTTTTTTGAGATGGAGTCTCGCTCTGTTGCCCAGGCTGGAATGCAGTGGTGTGATATCGGTTCACCACAACCTCTGCCTCCTGGGTTCAAGAGATTTTCCTGCCTCAGCCTCCCAAGTAGCTGGGATTACAGGCGTGCGCCACCATGTCTGGCTAATTTTTGTATTTTTAGTAGAGATGGGGTTTCGCTATGTTGGCCAGTCTGGTCTCGAACTCCTGACCTTGTGATTCGCCTGCCTCGTCCTCCCAAAGTGCTGGGATTACAGGTATGAGCCACTGCGCCCGGCTCCCTGAGGTTTTATAGCTTGTAAAGCCAGAGCAGTATTTAAACCAGGTCCCTCTGACATTGGAAGTCATAACCACCAAGGGAAGCACCCTTAGTGAGATTTATAACCCGGGTCTAATTCGGCACATTGTCCCACAAGAGGAACCCTCCCAAGCCCTGGCTTCGTGGTTCATTCACTTATTTCACACGTTTTAATCAAGCACCTGGTTTGTGCCAGGCTATTCTGGTTACGTGTTCTAACCCTTGAGCATCTGGTCATTAACCATTATCATTGTCGTTGAAAGCACTAAGCTGAGGCTGATTCTGCCCTTCCAGCTCTACAGGGCATAAAGAAATTCCTTCTGGAACTGCGTAGGGTCCTATCTCCATGCCTTTACCAATGCAAGTATCTCCTCTCCCCACCACACCCATTTCTGCCGCCCCAAGGGGGCAACTCAAAGGCTGCCTTCCTCTGCTCAAATGCTTCCCACCTTGCCTCCTCTGCCCTCCCCACCCTACCCCAAGTAACCAGACTGGATCTCACCCATAGCTGCCGTTATGACGCTTCCCACATCTGCTGCATCTTATCATCAGCTGAGCACTGCTCTTAGAGAGGCTGCATCTGGACCACCTCTGTCTCCCCGAAGGTCCTTGCCTGATTCATGTGCTCTCAATCTGCCTGAAAATTCCCCCTTGGTCTCTCCCACAGGGAGTGTTGTGGGAGTCATTGGTTCGTTCAGTAGACATTTGTTAAACATGACCATGTGCCAGGCCGGCCCTGGGCCCCACTGGGCCTGTCTCTACCCTCGCACAGGTCACCCACATTTAAAAAGGCTGTGATGAGGCCAGGTGTGGTGGCTTACACCTGTAATAGCAGCACTTTGGGAGTGTGAGGCAGGCAAATCACTTAAGGCACGGGGTTCGAGACCAGCCTGACCAAGATGGCGACGAAACCCTGTCTCTGCTAAAAATACAAAAATTAGCCAGATATGGTGGTGTGCCCTGTAATCCCAGCTACTTGGGAGGTTGCAGTGGGCAGAGGTTGCAGTGAGCCAAGATCGCGCCACTGCACTCCAGCCTAGGCTACAGAGCGAGACTCTGTCTATAAATAAATAAACAAATAAGTAAATAAATAAAGGCTGTGATGGAGACAGCAGGGGACTGTGGGAGCTCCAAGCAGAGCCCCTGGCTTTGTCTCTGGGGGATCTGGGCCGGATTGTTGCAAGTGACACAAACCAAGGCCTGAAGGAAGAAGGGACATGATTGTTTCAGGCAGACAGGACAGCACAAGTCGAACTGGGAGCTTTCAGGAGGGCAGGAGCACTGGAGGAACCTGCCTTTCCGCCCAGCCACAAAAATGGACAGCCCATGCACTGGCCTTTACACCAACACGGTTTCCATGATATGGAGGGAATTTTTGGTACTAATGGGCACGTTTGTGTTTTGTTTATACAAAGGGGATGAGAACTTGGGATTCAGAATTGGACTTGAACCTGAGTCCCAGCTCAGCTATTTACTGGCTCTCTGACTTCGGACAAGCCACTCCTCCTTTCTGAGATCGGTTTCCTCATTTGTGAAATGGAAACAATTATATCCTCCCCTGACACCACTAACTGCTCAGCTGGCAATTTCCTATCGGCCATTCACGAGAGAGCTTGTTCATTTCATAGATGGGGAAGCCAAAAGCCAGAGAGGGTGACTGTCTGGCAAAGCGCCACACAGCCAGCACACAGCAGTGCTGAGAAAATGACGATGACTCCTAGCCATGGCCACTCTGGTGGCATTTTCTGCTTGTGCTTTTCTCTCTGTCTAGAGAACAAACTACTTTGCCCTTTTGTCCCCATCAGTGATACCACCCCACTGACCTCTTTCTGATGTGAGTGGGAGTCTGACGTTGGTCCTTTCCCCTCCAGACCCGTTCTTCGGCCAACGCTATATCCACATCCTGGGCCGGCGGAAGCTCTACCATGTGGTCAAGTACACGGGTGGCTCCGCTGAGCTGCTCTTCTTCGTAGAAGGCCTCTGTTTCCCCGACGAGGGCTTCTCAGGCCTGGTCTCCATCCATGTCAGCCTGCTGGAGTACATGGCCCAGGTGAGGGCTCCAAGCTTCCACCACAGGGGGCTACCCCCGGGGGCCAGGGTGCGGCTTTTACCAGTGGGCCATTCCTAGGAGCCCACACTATGCTCCACCCCGCTCAAAGCGCCAAGGGGGTGGGTCCAGGCTAGGAGACCTCGATGACCCCTGCAAAGCCTGCATGTGGCTGCCAGGGTCCTCTGAGCCATGCTCCTGGGTCCTCTGAGCCAGTCTCCTTGCTGCTCCTGCTCCCCATGGATTCCCTGTGGGCAATGTTTTCTGACACATTCCACACCTGTGCCCTGGCCTTCCCTGCTCCCTGCCTAGGTCTGAGGCCCAGAGTCCTGCTGATTAGCACAAGGCTCTAAGCAGCCACCCGGGTGGGGTTTGCTGACCACCTACTGTGCGCTCTGTACTTCCTGCCCTACTCTGATCCCTCCCCCATCTGTGGGTTATACCATCTCTGACTGCAGGCTGAACCCCAAATCCCAGTTTCAGGTTGTGCCCTACCCTGGGGCCCGGCGTCTCAGCTAGCTTTGCTCTTGCTTTCGGGAGAAGCTGGATGAGAAGAAGAGGTCCTGTCCCTCTAGGGAAGCCCGCCTCACTGAGGGCATGCTGTGTGCACAAGAACCTCTCATCACAAAGACCTTTCATCCCCAGACCCTAGTCTCTCAGGCCCACCCTGTTTCACTCAGAAAAAAAGGGAGGGACCTGACTGCTCTCACAGACACAAGAGCCCCTCATTTTTATCCCCAGGTCACTTTGGGAAAGGATACAATGGGTGCTATACAAGGGTGAGGCTGGATCTAGCTGAGATGTATGAGAATGAGCCCTGGCAGCAGACTTCCCAGGTTCAACTCCTGGTTTAACCACCACAAGACACTAGGCAAGTGAATTAAGCTTCCTGTTAATTTCCTTAGTTAAGGGTAATATGCCATAGTTTCTCCATCTATAAGACAGAAAATCTAAAAAGCATCTGCTGCCTGGGGTGGTTGTGAGCATCCAAACTTGTAAAGTTCTACTTACAAGGCACCCTCAAGCTCCCTGGGAAGTGCAAAAGGCAAAGCCAACAGGATAGAGGACAGGGATGGGGCTTCTGATGGCACCCATGCCCAGGGTAACCGGAACCCCAGGATCTCTCAAGCACCCACAGAGACTCAAAAGGCAGACCACGGCAAGCAAGCAAGCCATGCAACAGTCCCCCCACCCCCGCACCTCCCCACCAAGGATGGGGTCCATTTCCTATAGCTTTTGAAAGCCAGCCCCACAAAGGAACCCTGGAATCAGACCTCACTTTCCCTCGGGTTCCAGGCAAGCTGCTTGACCATTCCTTAAAACAAAACAGTCTGTACATAGCAAAACTGACCCAAAACAATGCCAAAATGCCCACACACAGAAAAGGGCAAGGTGCCCAGGGCAAAAACAGAGGAAGGCGTGGGGCTGGTTCAACCGTTGCGTGGGGTGATTTCAGGAAGAGAAGTTTGATTGGACAAGATAGGACAGTGGTTAAGAGTGTGAACTCAGCAGCTGACTGCCTGGGTGTAAAGCCTGGCTCTACCACTTACCAACCATGTGACCTTGGGCAGTTAACAGCCCCATGACTCAGTTTCCCCATCTGAAAAGTGAGGATCATAGCAGTATCTACCTCCTGCGGTGGTCGGAAGGCAGAAAAGGATTGGCACATGTGAAAGTACTTAGCACAGTCTTGGTGCACAGCAAGTACTCAGGAAATGTATTCACTGTCATCAATTTCAACCGCTTTGAAAGGCAGGCAAAGAAAGCACCCTGACAAGACCTTTTGACCCCCTACGCCTTGTCTCTCACACCCAGGACATTCCCCTGACACCCATCTTCACGGACACCGTGATATTCCGAATTGCTCCGTGGATCATGACCCCCAACATCCTGCCTCCTGTGTCGGTGTTTGTGTGCTGGTAAGGGGTGGCCCCAGCCTGGAGAGGCAGCATGGCAGAGTGGCCAAGAGCTGAGTCAGATGGACATGAGTCTAGTTCCTGGCCCCATCACTTACCACTGTGTTACCTTTAGCAACTTTCTCAGCCTCTCTGAAATGCCCACATCATAGAGTCACGGTGAGGATTAAATGAGGCAAAGCAGGCAAAGCATTTATCCAAGATCCAGCATGCAGGGTATACTCTAAAAATAATAGCTGCCCTTCTGTTCTCTTGCTTAACCCGCTACCACGCACTTAGCAACCTCCTATGCAGTGGAAATGCAGCTCATCTGACTCATTCATTAAACAGACTTTTATTGACCACCTATTATGAGCTAGGTCCACAACAGCAAGATGAGAACCAAGGGAAAAAGTGCCTATGATTAGATGTCTGGCAACCCAAAAGGGACCCCTCGGGTCCTCACATCCATCCCATCTTCATGCCAGGCATAGCTCTGATTTGAAAATCTGTGGAGTCAGAGGTGTAAGGCATTGGGACAGGTGGGGGTGAGAGTTCCCCTCCTCATTTTATTTGTTCATGATCTTGACAAACGCCACATGAATGGATGGGTTTACTTGGCCTTTGATTCCAGCAGCCTTTATAAAGGTGGCCGTGAGCACAGGTGTAGACTGATCTGCCCAGCATAGCCCAGAGATACCAGCTGCTGTCACCATCTCAGGGCGATGACTCTGGCCCCTCCTCACCCTTTCTCTTGGCCTCTCCTTCTTCCCCCAATTTCTCAGCATGAAGGATAATTACCTGTTCCTGAAAGAGGTGAAGAACCTGGTGGAGAAAACCAACTGTGACCTGAAGGTCTGCTTCCAGTACATAAACCGAGGCGATCGCTGGATTCAGGTGAGGAGCCCAGGTCCAGGCTGGGAAGGACATGACCCCGGGGTCAGGCAAAGAAGAGTCGGCTTCATGTAAACTGCCTGGACCCAGCAGCTCTGCAGATGGAGATTCTTCTGTCAGCTCCTATCTGCACACGTGCACAAAGACATGAACATACAAAGCAGTGCACTACAGTGTTGCTTCTTGTAGTAGCAAAGGATTGCAAAGCAACCTAAATGTCCATCCGTGGAGGACTGAGTAACAGCCTTCCCGGAGGTTCTGTGCAACTGCTACAAAGGATGAAGCCAATCTCTCAATATGGATACAGGATGTGCTTTGAGTTAAGTTGTTACTCAAAGGAAAACATATTCAGGATGCTGTTTGCTATTTGTGTGTTTTGTTTTGTTTGAGACGGGGTCTCGCTCTGTCACCCAGGCTGGAGTGCAGTGGCACGATCTCAGCTCACTTTAACTTCCGCCTTCCGGGCTCAATCAATCCTCCCACCTCAGCCTCCCAAGTAGCTGGGACTACAGGCGTGCACCACCACGCCTGGTTATTGTGTTTTTTAAAGTGAGGTCTAGGCCATGCATGGTGGATAATGCCTGTAATCCCAGCACTTTGGGAGACTGAGGTGGGAGGATTGCCTGAGACCAGGAATTCAAGACATGCTTGGGCAACATAGCAAGACCCTGTCTCCACAAAAAATTTTAAAATTAGCCTGGCATGGTAGTGCACACCTGTAGTCCTAGCTAATCAGAGGCTGAGGCAGGAAGACCGCTTGAGCCTAGGAGTTTGAGGCTGCAGTGGGCCATAATCATGACACTGCACTCCAGCCTGGGCAACAGAGTGAGACTCTGTCTCAAAAAAAAAAAAAAAATGGAGCTGATATCGGTAAGAAACCTGCTTGTGATGTGCAGAGACCGCCTGTGGACACCTATGCTGCCATCGTCAGTGTGAGGGGAGGAGGATGGGGGACCAGGGGATGGGGAACAAGAAACAAGATAGACATTCTTTTTCCTTGGTGCTCTTGTGTTTCTCGAGTTTTCTGCCCATGTGCACAAATTGTCCCTTGGGCTCATCTAACAGTTCTCCTTGGTGTCCCTGCAGGATGAAATTGAGTTTGGCTACATCGAGGCCCCCCACAAAGGCTTCCCCGTGGTGCTGGACTCCCCCCGAGATGGAAACCTAAAGGACTTTCCTGTGAAGGAGCTCCTGGTAAGATGCTTAGGGCCACTTGGGGATGGAGGATGATCCCGGAGACTCTCATAAGACAGAGTGGTCAGGAGACCCTGGGCCACCTTGACACATTCGTCTGCTGCCCAGAGCCTCTGTTTCTCCTCTGCAAAACGGGTCACTTGGGATAGCTGCCTCTGAGGTCCTTTCCTGCTCTGATAACTGATGTTTTTCCAAAACATGGAGCGTTTTCTAGTGGGAAATGGGAACTAAGGGAAATAGAGTAAGATCTAGTTCCAGAGGCCCTGGTGCCTGCTGCTGCCCTTCCCCTCCAAATTGCAGCAAAGTGAGTTAAGTAAGTTTCAAAGAAGAAAAAAACATAGTTATGCAGTTGTCAAAAATCATGGCTCCGACTTCCAAGTTCATCAGCACCTTGAGGCTATGGTTTTCGGTGCGTGTGTGGGTGTGCTTTTGTTTTTGTTTTCCGAGACAGAGTCTTGCCCTGTCACCCAGGCTGAAATGCAGTGGCTCACTGCAACTTCCATCTCCCGGGTTCAAGCAATTCTCCTGCCTCAGCCTCCCAAGTAGCTGGGATTACAGGCATGCACCATCACGCCCGGCTAATTTCCGTATTTGTACTAGAGATGGGGTTTCACCATATTGGCCAGGCCGGCCTCAAACTCCTGACCTCAGGTGATCTGCCCAACTTGGCCTCCCAAAGTGCTGGGATTAGAGGCGTGAGCCACTGTACTCGGCCATGTTTTTTGTGTGTTTGTTTTTAAGCCATCTGACTCCTCCCATTCTGGAAGCCATTCTCACTCCCCTTTTAGGCCCTCAACAACCTAGTGTGTGAGGGCAGCACTGAAATCAATCTTTCTTTCGTCTGCACTCTTCTGCCCTGAACACGCTGGGGGAGGTTTGAACAGGGCATGAAACAAGAGACTGGAGTAGGTCAGGGGACTTTTCCCAAGGTCACATGCAGGACAGCGTTCCTGTCAGACGCCAGGGCTGCCCAGAGCTGACCCTGTGCCAGGTTCACACCTGTTCTGCCCCACATTCCTAACCCAGTGCCCTGTTCACAAGGAGATGCTAGAGCCAATGGTGTCGGCACAGAGCTTTGGAATGTCAGGCGGACCTGGTCTTGAGTCCTAATTGCACCTCTTAGCAGCCATGTGACCTTGGGCAAGCAATTACCTTCCACAAGCCTCAGTTTCCTCATCTGTAAAATGGGGATAGAAATGATATCAGTCTCACAGAATGTTGTGAAGATTGAAAGCGTTATATAAGGCATCAGTGCCATGGCTGACATAATGACCATTAGTCGCTGTTGTTATGATTATCATTCCCTGGGCCCTGTCCTCAGTGAGCCTATTGTCCACTTTCCCTAACACTATCATGAGTATAGTCAAACCAACCACCAGCAATGGTTGCCACAGGCATGAGAAACGAGGCCTTTCCAGGTCACCACCTGCCTTCAGTACTCCAGGCTGGCCTGGTTCCAAGGCCCCCGGCTGCGTTGTTCCTTGAGGCCCAGACCAGGCCCAGCTTTGTGCTGCATACCTGCCCACCTGTATGGTGCTGCAGAGCCCCAGCACCCCAGCCTCGGCAAGGTCCCATGTTGCCAGCTGGGGCCCCAAGGTGAGAAAGTGCTAAGCTGCTGCCGTCCACCCCATGGGCTCAGCTGTCCCTGGAGCCTCTCAGCTGAGCCATGATAAGCCACATCCTCCTACTCCACTGGATTTTGTCAGGCAAGCTTCATCCCAAGCCCAGTGCAAGCTCCCAAACAAGATTCCTGTATTTGTACCCCAAAAGTCATGAGAGGAATCTTAAATTTCAGGGGCCAATGGGGTTATGTCTTGTGTGCTAACTCCAGTTTTTTGGAGCTCTGTGTGAAGAAGGGTTCTGAGGCTTCCTCTGGGCTCAGTGGCAAGTCTGGCAGGTTGAGACTGGGTTGAGATGGCATGTATATTCATAGCTGCCACTTTCGCATGTATTGGTCAGCTTCACCAAGTAACAAACCAACCCGAAATCTCCATGACTGATAACAGCAAAGGCCTGTGTCTTGCTGGCATTCCATGTTGATTGCTGCTGCTGGTCTGCCACTCTGCTTCTTCATGCCTTCCTCACTCTAGCACTCAAGGTGCCAGAGCAGCCCCAGTCTGGGAAATGCCATTCTCCTAGCACAGGGAGAAGTCAAAAGAGTTGGCAGACACACGTGGGGGTTCCTATGGCTTCTGCTGTTCACTGGCATGCATCCCTTCTGCTCACATTTCATTGGCCAAAGCAAGTCATGTGACCAAGTCTGACACTGGGCAGGGAAGTATATTCCTTTTGCAGGAAGATGCCAGAAGTCACATGACAATGGGTCAGGATGCAAAATTCTCTTACTGCACAGTACTAATACCAGCTGCTCCCCTTCCTCAGGTTATCTAATCTGGTATCTCTTTATAGATGGGGAAATGGGCCAGACGCAGTGGCTCACCCCTGTAATCCCAGCACTTTGGGAGGCCAAGGTGGGTGGATCACTTGAGGTCAGGAGTTCGAGACCAGCCTAGGCAACCCAGTGAAACCCCATCTCACTAAAAATACAAAAATTAGCCAGGGATAGTGCTTGCCTGTAATCCTAGCCACTGGGGAGGCTGAGGCAGGAGAATCACTTGAACCGGGAGGCAGAGGTCGCAGTGAGCTGAGATCGCACCACCGCACTCCAGCCTGGGCGACAGAGCAAGACTCCATCTCAAAAAACAAACAAACAACAACAACAACAACACAAAAAAAACAGTTGGGGAAACTGAAAGTGCATAACATAAAATGGGGACTAATCCTGAAATCACCAATATGTATCTGTGCTTGGGAAATAGAGGCACACACAGGAATGCAGATGCCCACACACTCACATTCACACTCCCACTCACTCTCACATGCACTCTCACCTGCACTCTCACACTTACACCGACATGCTCACACACTCAGCCTCCCCATGCCCAGGCCCCCTGCTCTTTATTAATCATAGGAAGACCATGGACAACCCGCCTAGAAACTAAGTGCCCACAGACCCAGACTGAAGGTGGTAAAAGAGGGTAGCTGGCTTGGGGGCTGAGGACCCTGGCTGCAGAAGACTAATGCAGGTGTGTGCCCTCTGCCTAGGGCCCAGATTTTGGCTACGTGACCCGGGAGCCCCTCTTTGAGCCTGTCACCAGCCTTGACTCGTTTGGAAACCTGGAGGTCAGTCCCCCAGTGACCGTGAACGGCAAGACATACCCTCTTGGCCGCATCCTCATCGGGAGCAGCTTTCCTCTGTAAGAGAAGCCAGGCTGGGGCTGGGGGCTGTGGGAGTGGGGAGGTCACTGTTTCTCTTTTAGGGTGGCCTGGGTTGCTCACACATGGAGCAAGTGGCTGGGAGAATTATTCCCTCCCACGACTTCCTGTTAAGAGACTGACACCCTTGGAAAGAAAATTAAGCGAACCTTTACATCTTCGTGTGATTTAGGATCTAATATATAACTCAATAAACAACTCTCTTCCCCACATGGAAAGGTGTATAATGAGGTTATAAATCAGCTGGTTGGCCGGGCACGGTAGATCTCACCTGTAATCCCAACACTTTGGGAGGCCAAGGTGGGCAGATCATTCGAGTCCAGGGCTTTGAGACCAGCTTGGGTAACACGGCAAACCCTGTCTCTACAAAAAATATGAAAATTAGCCAGCCATGGTGGCATGCACCTGTAGTCCCAGCTACTCAGGAGGCTGAGTTGGGAGGATCACCTGAGCCTGGGAGGTGGAGGTTGCAGTGAGCTGAGATCAGGCCACTGCACTACAGCCTGGGCAACAGAAAGAGACCTCATCTCAAAGATAGATAGATAGATAGATAGATAGATAGATAGATAGATAGACAGACAGATAGATAGGCTGGGCACAGTGGCTCATGCCTGTAATCCCAGTACTTTGGGAGGCAGAGGCAGGCAGATTGCTTAAGGCCAGGAGTTCAAGACCAGCCTGGACAACATGGCAAAACTTCGTCTCTACTAAAAATACAAGTATTAGCAGGCATAGTGGTAATCCCAGCTTCTTGGGAGGCTGAGGCATGAGAATTGTTTGAACCTGGGAGGTAGAGGTTGCAGTGAGCTGAGATCATGCCCCTGTACTCCAGCCTGGGTGACAGAGAGAGATTTTGTCTCAAAAAAAATTAGGCCAGGTGCGGTGGCTCACACCTGTAATCCCAGTACTTTGGGAGGCTGAGGTGGGCGGATCACCTGAGGTCCAGAGTTTGAGACCAGCCTGACCAACATGGACAAACCTCGTCTCTACTAAAAATACAAAATTAGCTGGGTGTGGTGGCGCACGCCTGTACTCCCAGCTACTCAGGAGGCTGAGGCAGGAGAATCACTTGAACCCAGGAGGCAGAGGTTGCAGTGAACCGAGCTCGTGCCATTGCACTCCAGCCTGGGCCACAAGGGTGAAACTGCGTCTCAGAAAACAAAATTAAATTCAATTAAATATTAAATAAATCAGCTGGGGAAGGGAGGGAGGAGTCCGGAAAAGGAACACTGACAGGTATGAGTGGGAGCACACCAATGAGTCCTCAGGAATACCGTACTTAAAAGAGGTATGAGCAGATGTGGTCCTGCCCCAGAAATGTGAGTCCCTGGCTCCCAGGCCTGTGCATGATTCTCCTCACTCCCTGCCCGGTTGATCCACCAGCCAGTGAAAAGATTCTTCCCTGTCGGGGCAGTCGCTGGGGAGAGAGTGAATACCTTAGGTTCTCATGCCACAAAAGGGCTGCCAGGAGCCTGCACAGATGGGATCAGCCAGGATTTGGGCACCAGGTTCCTCCGAGTCACATGGGATGCTCAACCTTCTGTGGGAAGGCCACTGGCACAGGCAGCGATTGTTTGCCCACTCTTGCCTCCTTCTCCCTCCACTCAGTGGCCACTCATTCACTCAGCAACCATTTCCTGAGCACCAGCCAAGTGCCAGGCCCTGTGTCAGGCACAGGGTCCCAAACAGGAGGCCCAGCCCCTGCCTTCAAGGAGATGGCAGAGGTCTCAGGCATGCACATAGACCCTGATGAAATAGAGGGACGTACAACGACAGAAAGAATGACAGGGAGTCAGGGCAGCCCAGGGAGGGGCCCCCAATCCCCTTGAGGAGCTCAGGGAGGCCAACATGGTGAAACCCTGTCTCTACTAAAAATACAAAAATTAGCCAGGCGTGGTGGCACACGCCTGTAGTCCCAGCTACTCAGGATGCTGAGGCAGGAGAATTGCTTGAACCTGGGAGGCAGAGGGTGCAGCAAACCAAGATCATGCCACTGCACTCCAGCCTGGGCAACATAGCAAGACTCCATCTCAGGAAAAAAAAAAAAAAAAAAGATTAAAATAAGTAGAAGTTAATGTAGCAAAGAAGCACGTGGATAAGGGCAGATCTGGGAGCCCTCCTGTGCCCTAGCCCCCTCCGGCAGGCCAGGTGGGACTCTCACACACAGAATGTGGCCTCCGCACAGTCACAGGCACCCTCGAGGGCTGAGGTCTGGACTCCCTGCCCTTTATACAGGCCGCAGCTGCAACTAACACCTACTTCTTTCCCCTTGGACTCAAACACCTTACTGCCTGTGCCAGGGTCTCTTAACCCAACCTAGTCTCCTTCCTGGGACTTCTCTGCTGATGCCACTCTGGGTCCGGGATGGGTCCCAGAGACCAAACTCCTTTTGCAGGCCCTCTGGTAAGGTGGGTAGTTTTCTGAAACTCCTCTTCCTCCCTTCTCCAGGTCTGGGGGTCGGAGGATGACCAAGGTGGTGCGTGACTTCCTGAAGGCCCAGCAGGTGCAGGCGCCCGTGGAGCTCTACTCGGACTGGCTGACTGTGGGCCACGTGGATGAGTTCATGTCCTTTGTCCCCATCCCCGGCACAAAGGTAAGCTAGCCCCCTGTGGCTGGAGTGAATGGGGTAGCGGCAAACCCATATATTACCAGCCCCTGCCAGCAGAGGGCAAGAGCTAGGGGAACCAGACAGCATAAAGGAAGGAGGAAGTAGGCTGAAGCTGGTTTGCATGTTGTTGCTGTGACAGGTAAAATTTTAACCCCATAAATACAAAATGTTAGCATTTCAACACGTAATCAACCTAAAAATTATTAACAAGAGATTTAAATTCTTTTCTCATACTAAATCTTCAAAACCTGGTAAGGATTTTACTCGTATGATACATCTCAATTCAGACTAGCCACAGCTCAAGTGTTCAATAGTCACACAAGGCTAGTGGCTACTGTGTTGGCGATAACACTCTAGAGAGAAATAGAGTATGCACCTGTGGCACTGGAAAGAGGTTCTTTCATTTTCTTATGGGTACAACTTCATACCCTGGAAATTCCCTGCAAATTGCGTGGCTGCTTGGCAACTTGGAGAAGTCCTGTCCAAGGCCACCTTTGGCTCTGAGCCTTGACCTGGTGACATTGCTGAGGTAGAGGAAAGGTGAGAAATATTCCTTTGAAGCAGAGAACACCCTCCCCGGCAGCCTTTGCCACTCGGCGTTGGGGGCCTGAGGCAATGAGCAGGCAAGGCGCTGGGTCCTTAGCGCAGGGCCTCCGCCGTGCTCTTTGGGTGCCTTCCCACTGCTGACTCTGTCCCTCTGGACTGTCTCTTGGAGAAATTCCTGCTGCTTATGGCCAGCACCTCGGCCTGCTACAAGCTCTTCCGAGAGAAGCAGAAGGACGGCCATGGAGAGGCCATCATGTTCAAAGGTGAGTGGTCACAGGGCCTTGGCAGGAAGTGGCAAGCTGGAGGCCCCAGAGAGACTCTCAGGAGGGTGGGGCAGATGAGCACTTTGTCCCTGAGCACCCAGCTCCACTTCCCTGGGTGTCTGGCCTGATCCGGGGTTTGCGAGGTCGCCGTGTGGGAAGCACCTCTGGCCTCCTGTGACCTTTGCTGTGGTTGGGTGGACTGTGAGCAGCCCATAGCTCCTTAGTGTCACCAGCAGTGCATAGCACATCTTCAAGGCCTAGTGTATACTTTAAACGGCAGCAGACCCAGTGGAGGGTTAAATGGTTGAAAACTGACATGCAGCTAAATCTGGCGGCTCATGCTTACAATTCCAACACCTTCGGAGGCTGAAGCAGGAGGATCACTTGAGGCCAGGAGTTCGAGATTTGGGCAACATAGTGAGAGCCCCATCTCTATAATTTTTTTTTTTTTTTTTTTTTTTTTTTTTGAGACAGAGTTCCACTCTTGTCGACCAGGCTGGAGTGCAGTGATGAAATCTTGGCTTACTACAACCTCTGCCTCCCAGGTTCAAGTGATTCTCCTGCCTCAGCCTCCCAAATAGCTGGGATTACAGGCATGCGCCACCAAGCCCAGCTAATTTTTTGTATTTAATAAAGATGGGGTTTCGCCATGTTGGTCAGGCTGGTCTCGAACTCCTGTCCTCAGGTGATCCACCTGCCTCAGCCTCACAAAGTGCTGGGATTACAGGCATGAGCCACCACACCCAGCCTCTCTATAATAAAAATTTCGAAAAAGAAAAGAAAACTGATGTGCAGTCTGCATTCAAGGAGCTTGTATTTTAGAAAGAGAGATAGAGAGAAAAATAGATACAATACAATTTAGGGACAGGAAGAAAAGTGGACTTTGGTGGGCAAAAGGCATATTATGGTCAGACATCGTGGTTGTCAGCCCAGGAGTGAGACATGATCTTCTACATTTGAACATTCACATAATTGGGACATATATAGACGGGATGAGGTTTGGATTTGAATTAATCATGGAAAGAGGGAAAGATGATCAGGTGGAGACAGCCAGCCAGGTTACAGACACCATGCCAATTCCTCATACTTTTTTTTTTCTTTTTCAACTTCTATTTTAGATTTAGGGGGTACATGCGCAGGTTTGTTACCTGAGTATTTTGTGTAATTCGGGATATGAATGATCCCATCACGCAAGTACTGAGCGTAGTAGCCAATAGTTAGTCATTCAACTCTTTCCCTCCTGTCTCCCTCTCCACTCTAGTAGTCCCCAATGTTTTGCTGTTGCCATCCTTATGTCCAATACCTTTTTTATTGTGATAAAATATACCTAATCTAATACATTTATTTGTTTTTTTTGTTTTGTTTTGTTTTGTTTTTTCTTAGACGGAGTTTTGCTCTGTCTCCCAGGCTGGAGTGCAGTGGCATGATCTCAGCTCACTGCAAACTCCACCTTCCAGTTCACGCCATTCTCCTGCCTCGGCCTCCCGAGTGGCTGGGACTACAGACACCCGCCACTACGCCTGGCTAATTTTTTTTTGTATTTTTAGTAGAGACGGGGTTTCACCGTGTTAGCCAGGATGGTCTCGATCTCCTGACCTCGTGATCCACCTGCCTTGGCCTCCCAAAGTGCTGGGATTACAGGTGTGAGCCACCGCGCGCCCGGCCTACATTTGTTATTTTAATCATTTGTAAGGGCACAGTTCCGGGACATTAAACACATCTACAATGCTGGCTAAGCATCAGCACTCTCTATATCCATTATACTTTTTTTTTTTTTTTTTGAGATGGAGTCTCGCTCTGTCACCCAGGCTGTAGTGCAGTGGTGCAATCTCGGCTCACTGCAAGCTTCACCTCCAAGGTTCAAGCCATTCTCCTGCCTCAGCCTCCCGAGTAGCTGGGACTACAGGCACCTGCCACCATGCCTGGCTAATTTTTTGTATTTTTAGTAGAGACAGGGTTTCACCGTGTTAGCCAGGATGGTCTCGATCTCCTGACCTCAAGATCTGCCCGCCTCAGCCTCCCAAAGTGCTGGGATTACAGGCGTGAGCCACCGTGCCCGGCCTGTTTTTTTCTTAAATTACTTTTGTCACTTTTCTGCTTGGTATCCACTCCCATAGCTGGTTGATACATGACTGCCCCTCAGATCCAAAGACAGTGTTCCTGACTGTCACTGGTGTCTAGGACAGACAAGACCAATTTAACACCACCACCCTTTTTAAATTCCCCATCAATGGGAAGTTTGTTCTTGGATTGGCAAGCTTGAGTCCTGACTTCCTGGAGGCTTCCTCTCTAATATTAAACATACCCTCAAAACCTACCCATAGGATATAGGGACCATTATTTTTGTACAAATAGGGACATGCAGTGCCCCAGATTTCTACTTGTATTTTAGAAAGAGAGATAGAGAGAAAATAGATATAATGCAGTTTGGGGACAGGAAGAAAAGTGGATTTTGATGGGCAGAAGGCATGGTCAGCCATCGTTGTCGTCAGTACTGGAGTGAGACATTATTTCCTGGACTTAGACATTCACATAATTGGGACAGACATAGAGAGGATGTGTGGATGTGCAGTCAGCAGAGACTGGAAGCGCACAGGAGACCTGGAGAGGAAGGTGAACCAGGCGATGCCAAAGAGCCAGGATCTCTGCTGGATCAGAGCCCACAACATTGGGGGAAAACACATCCCTTTAAAAGATGATAAAAACTACAGACTTGCCCTCCAGAAAAATGCTTATATGAACCTATCCCCTGAACTTGGATCAGTTTTAGAAAATCACAGATCCCTAAAGTTTTCTGTCTCTACCGGGACCCTGCCTTCTGAGTCCCTAAGCCTCAAAGATTACATCCAGCTTATAGCTGGGCATCTTTGCTGCTATGCAGCTATAAACCTGGGAAGTGTAATTGACCAGCAGGCTCTTCCCAGATGAGGCCAAAAAAGAATAAATAAATAAATAATAGGTTAAGAGCATAGGCTCTGGAATCAGACTGATCTGCACACCAACTCTGCCACTTCCTAGTGTAAGACCTGGGATAAATCACATAACTTCTCTGTGCCTCAGTTTCCTCATTTTTCAGAGTAGCGACTACCCCATAGAAATGTGGGGAGGATCCATGAGTTAATTCAATGTAAAGCATTTAGAAGAGTGTCGGCCACATAGTAGGTGCTCATTGAGCATTAGGCATTACTAATCAAGCTGGAAGCCATATAAGCCATCATGTGGTATGGGAGCCAGATGCAGGCCACTCCAGAGCAGCAGCCAAGATGAGGCAGTTCTGGGAAATGGGAAGGGTGTCCCCTTTGGCCATGCTGCTTCTGCCACATTCATGCTGGTCAGCTGCTCATCCTTAGGAGCAGGCTCTAGGTGGGAGAACCAGGGGGCTACTTGTACCACCCCTGATCCCACTGGCCAGAGTGAGAGCAAGGCAGCTGCCACCACTGTCCTGGCTCAGATGTCATAGTCAACACTGGAGAAAAGAGTGTGTGCTGCCCTTCCCAGACAGAGGGGGCCTGATTTCTCCTGGGAGTGCCCTCCTGTGATCCAGCCTGTCCCCAGCCCCATCTCCCCAGTCCCAGTCCAGCAGTTAGCCCAGGGACTGGAGGGTCTTGGCAAAAGGGGAACACCCAGCCTGGATATCTAAAGCTTGACCATCCCCTGTCCTTTGACCCCCGCAGGCTTGGGTGGGATGAGCAGCAAGCGAATCACCATCAACAAGATTCTGTCCAACGAGAGCCTCGTGCAGGAGAACCTGTACTTTCAGGTGAGGGCAGGGCATGGGGTGCAGGGCCAGAGGGCCCCTGGGAGGGATGAGGCTCAGGCCCTCACATCCTTGGGCCTTCCGTAGAGAATGGCCGAGGGCTCAGGAGCTCCTGACCCGGAGCACAGCAGCACGGGGAAGAGCCTCCACCAGCATTCAGCCAGCCTCCTTGCTTTACTTCTGGGCTCAAGTCCCGGGGTTAAAGGAGTGCCAAATTGTGCCACCCCTCACTTGGGACAGTAGGCCCATGGGCAACTCACTAAGGCTGTCTTTGGTTCTCTCATCTCTAAAAAGGGGATAATGGGGGCCACACACAGTGTCTCATGCCTATCATCTCAGTACTTTGGGAAGCCAAGGCGGGAGGATTGCTTAAGGCCGGGGGTTTGAGACCAACCTGGGCAACATAGTGAGACATTTGTCTCTACAAAATAAATAAATAAAAATTTTGGCCGGGCATGGTGGCTCATGCCTGTAATCCCAACTCTCTGGGAGGCCGAGGCGGGCAGATCACCTGAGGTCAGGAGTTCAAGGCCAACATGGCCAACATATTGAAACTCCATCTCTACCAAAAATACAAAAATTAGCCAGGCGTGGTGGCGGGCGCCCATAATCCCAGCTACTTGGGAGACTGAGGCAGGAGAATCACTTGAACCTGGGAGGTGGAGGTTGCAGTGAACCGAGATCATGCCACTACACTCCAGCCTGGGCAATGGAGCAAGACTCAGTCTCAAAAAAAAAAAAAATTAAAAGGGGATAATAATAGCATCTATATCACAGGGCTGGAGCTTAAATAAGCAATCTATGTAAAGCCCTTAGAAGTACCAGGCACATGTACACATTAGCTTTTGTAATTACCAAAATCATCAGTGTTGGGTGGCCCGAGGGGTCACTGAGGTGCTGTGTGGGAAGCAGTTAGTACAGGGACCGGCTCTAGTGAGTGCTGGGGAAATGGCAGCTGCTGCTCTGACATCTGTGACCATCCTCTGTCCTGAACCCTGGTAGACAGGGCCGGGGAGAGGCTGCAGAGGTGCCCACTGAGTGCTAGAAGTCTCTCTGGAGTGCCGGGGCCCCTGGCCTGGTGCTGCAGACTGGGATGGGGTTGACAAGGTGGCAGGTATGTGTCCCCCTCACCTGCATGCCCTCCCTCCTTTCTCCTTCCCAGCGCTGCCTGGATTGGAACCGTGACATCCTCAAGAAGGAGCTGGGACTGACAGAGCAGGACATCATTGACCTGCCCGCTCTGTTCAAGATGGACAAGGACCACCGTGCCAGAGCCTTCTTCCCAAACATGGTGAGGCCCTGCGGACCCCAACCCTCGCCCCATGCCAGTGTAGGGCAGCCAGATCCAGAAGGACCCCTCAACTGAGGCTGTCCAATGGGGAGGCCCAGGTCCCAATCCTGGCTACACTGCTGTGTGACCTCACCTCAGGCACTTGCCCTCTCTGGGCCTCCCTTTCCTCCTAGGGGTGATATGCTCGTCCTAGCTGCTTCACTGAGATACTGGGAACCCTTTTTCTTAACAGATAGGAAAGTGCTGTGCAAAAGATTAAAAGTCCTTTATGTACAGGAGGGATTCCTGTTACATAGAGGAGAGTCTTCCATAACATAGAGGTTAGAACAATACATATGCACACATGGACACATATATACACACATGCGCACACATAAACACACGTGCATGCGTGGACACGTATACATACACGTGCACACAGAAACACATGCAGCATGAACATATATACACACACGCACACACAGAAATACACATGCACACACAAATGCATACATACTCATGCATGTGTGCACATTCATACACATGTACATGTACACACTGATGCATGCATATATAGCCATGTATACATACATGTACAGACATGTGAATGCTTTTGCACACACATACACACAGAGGCAGATTGCCTGGTTTTCCGCCTCAGCTCTGCCATTTGTGAGTGACTTAGACCCACTCCGTCCCTATCCAATCACAGTTACTACTTCACAGGTTGCTGTGAGGGTTCAGTGAGCTTAAGACAGGCATGTGTGTAGTAGGTGCTCACTAAATGGAAGCTGTTACCATCACAATCCCCCATCACAGGTGAACATGATCGTGCTGGACAAGGACCTGGGCATCCCCAAGCCATTCGGGCCACAGGTCGAGGAGGAGTGCTGCCTGGAGATGCACGTGCGCGGCCTCCTGGAGCCCCTGGGCCTCGAATGCACCTTCATCGACGACATTTCTGCCTACCACAAGTTTCTGGGGGAAGTCCACTGCGGCACCAACGTCCGCAGGAAGCCCTTTACCTTCAAGTGGTGGCACATGGTGCCCTGACCTGCCAGGGGCCCTGGTGTTCGCCTCCTTCCCTGAGTTCTCCAGACCCCTCACATGCCCAGAGCCTTCTGCTGACATGGACTGGACAGCCCCGCTGGGAGACCTTTGGGAGGTGGGGTGGGATTTGGGGTGTCTGTGCCTTGCCCTCCCTGAGCGGGGCCTCAGTGTCCTCTGAAGCCATCCCCAGTGAGCCTCGATTCTGTCCCTGCTGAAAATAGCTGGGCCAGTGTCTCTATAGCCCTGACATAAGGAACAAAACAAAACACAGCAAATCATGTGCCCAAACCGTTCCCCAAAGAATTTTGAGTCTCTAGTCTGACACTGAATGAGGGGAGAAGGGAAGGAGATTCTGGGATCGCCAGTTCTTCCAGCAGCCATGCTCTGAAAATCAAGGTAGAATCCATGGAAAGGGACCCCAGGACCCCAGGACCCTAGACGTATCTTGAACTGCCATCATCATTTCAAATCCACCTCCCTTAGGGTTTCCAGGTGGCCACCTCCAATTTTTCATTCCTTACCAATCTCTCAAATCCTCTTGGCTTTCTCTCTGCAGCATGGACACTGTTGGCTAGTCCTCCCCACTCCCTGAGGGTCCAGTAAGTTAGCTTAGAACCTTCCTGGAAATATTTCATCTGAGCAGGTTTCCCCACGTGTGGGATGCTCCTTTTACCTCATCTGTCTCATGGATGCAGGTTCCCCCGCATGCATGGGGATTTCTCCCCAGACCAGCATACTTGTGGCCTGAGAGTTCAATGTGTAAAGATGCCCCTGGTCAGCCATATCCATCCTCTCTTGCCTGGTCCTTGATTCTCTGGCCAGTCCCTGACCTTCCTCCTCCCACTGCCTTGACTTTCTTCCTTTTTATTCCTGATGCCATCTGTCCAGGCAGCTAGACAAGAACTTGTTCACCAGCAGCCAGAATCAGGCCTTCCCTGGGGCATAATAAGTGACCAGCCCCTCCTCCCAGACACCACATCCAACACATAAGGACCCTGGCCTGCCCTCCAGCCCAACAGCCAGTTTTGGGTCAGCTGCCAGCTTAGGGGTGGTTCGATTATTCCATTGAAATTCACCAGTGCATTTGCCAAAGACCGTCTCATTTGGACATATCCAGATTCATTCCTGGCTCCAAGTGAAAAGACTCAATTTCAATCTTTAAAAGTTCCTTTAGGGCCAGAAGAATAAAGGAATTATAATCCCATTTTGAAGAACCAATTTATAACCAATGAAAAGGTTATAATGTAATTATATTCTTGGAGGAACAAGATTTTCATTTGGGATTATTTCTTTCAACCATTCAACAAACATTTGTTGTATGCCCCTAAGAGCCAGGCATGGCATTGGGCTCTGCAAACACAGTGGTTAGTAGCAATCTGGACCTGGTCCCTACTGGCATGGAACCCATCAGTCCCCAACATGCAAAGTTCACATTTAAAGGCCAGCCCCTGCCCCTTCAGTGATGCGTTCTTTAGAAATGCCAGCCCACTATATTCAGAAATTCATCCTCAGGGCACAAAACTTCCAGCAAGTCACTGTCATGGTGAAATGGGCAGTGGGAGGGGGTCTTCTTTAAACAGCCCTCCTTCCCATCTAGCTGGCCAGTACCCATCCAGTGAGTCCCCAGAGCCTCCAGAAGCTGTTGTCTCCTCTCTGGGGACAGCAACTCCTGCCTTTGGAGGCCAAAGCCCCAGATCTCTCCAGCCCCAGAGCTGAAAACACCAAGTGCCTATTTGAGGGTGTCTGTCTGGAGACTTAGAGTTTGTCATGTGTGTGTGTGTTTGGTTAATGTGGGTTTATGGGTTTTCTTTCTTTTTTTTTAGTCTACATTAGGGGGAAGTGAGCGCCTCCCACGTGCAGACAGTGTGTCTTTATAGATTTTTCTAAGGCTTTCCCCAATGATGTCGGTAATTTCTGATGTTTCTGAAGCTCCCAGGACTCACACACCCTTTCCCATCTCACTTGCCCACCCAGTGTGACGACCCTCGGTGTGGATGTACCCCTGTGGACTCATGGCTCTTCCCCACCCCCACTTTCTATAAATGTAGGCCTAGAATATGCTTCTCTGTTGCAAAACTCAGCTAAGTTCCTGTTTCCACCTTGATGTTGAAATATCCTATGTAAGAGGGCAGGGGGTGTCGTGAAGATGGCAAGAAGAACACATTTTCAAATTTCTGGAAAAGAGCCTGTGGTAGAGATCTAAAGATGTTTAGGGAAGAGCTCGACTAAAGAACAATGAAATAAATGGTCCAAGGGGAAGTCACATGGCTGTTGGTGTGATGTTCTTTGCTGCTTCATAGACATGGCCTGGAGTGAGGCAAGCCACATATTGGGCCTTCCTGGTCCTGCAGCCCCTGCTGTTCTGGGCACAGGGTCTGGGCTCTCAGCATAGATATCTTGAGGGTTCGGAATCCCCCACACACTCAGTGACTGCATATTACATGGCCACCCCCAAAGGTGAAGACCAGTACCTGCAATAAAGTCTGACCATGTTGTTCTGATGGGGTTCCACAGGAGCAGACCCTGAGATGAGCATTTGACAACAAGTGATTTATTAAGAAAGGGCCGGGCACAGTGGCTCACGCCTGTAACCTCAGCACTTTGGGAGGCCGAGGCGGGAGGATCACTTGGGCCCAAGAATTCCATACAAGCTTAGGCAACATAGTGAGATCCCCATCTCTATAAAAAATTTTTAAAAAATAGCTGGGCATGGTGGCACATGCCTGTAGTCCCAGCTACTCGGGAGGCTGACGCAAGAGGATAGATTGAGCCTAGGACGTGGAGTCTGCAGGGGGCCACGATTGTGTCACTGCACTACACTCCAACCCACATGACAGAGCAAGACCCTGTCTCAAAAAAAAGAGCCTCCAGGAGAAACCAAGATGGGAACTGGGGGAGCAGGCCAAGGAAGGGGAAGAAACTATACAAGAGTGTGAGGTGAAGCCTCAGCCCGATCCCTGGAGAGCTCTGGAGCACAAATGGCACCTCTGAGCTGTCCTGTCTGGAGGCTGAGTCTTTGTCCGTCTGCACCAGTCATTGGCTGTGGAGACTGTGGCCCTCTGAATGGGCGAGGGGGTACCAGGAGCTCACAGACAACCATCTAAAGATCACAACTGGGATTAGGAGCAAAGTCACAGGCTGGAGAAATGGGCTGCCACAACCAGAAGAGGGTCTGGGCAGGTCACCAGCCATGTCCACTGCTCTGGGTGATGCTGTGTTCTTTTAATAAAAAGCTATTACACACGAGTATTTGTGATTTGACCCATGGTATGAAAATCCATACAACATAACCGTGATCTAACAGGGTCTTTGTGTACAAACTCCTGAGGCCCTAAAACAGAGCCACCTGATTGGCTGCTGACTCTAGAAGCTGCTTCCAAGTTCTTTGGGAGACACCTGGGGCCCTTCTCACTCCTTAGTCCCATCTTGGGCTTCTGGACAAATATCTTGGTGCCATTGTTTTAAAAAGGCCACTGCAAAATGAAAATCACTGGTTGACTTACTCCCAGGCTTAACCCAGGGGACCAGGCCTCTGAAATCCCCTTTTTGGGGGTTTGTTTTGTTGTTTTTTTGAGACAGTCTTGCTCTGTCGCCAGACTAGAGTGCAGTGGCATGATCTTGGCTCACTGCAACCTCCAGCTCCCTGGTTCAAGTGATTCTCCTGCCTCAGCCTGCAGAGTAGCTGGGATTACAGGCATGCACCACCACACCCAGGTAATTTTTGTATTTTTAATAGAAACAGGGTTTCATCATGTTGGCCAGGATGGTCTCGATCTCCTGACCTTGTGATCTGCCCACCTCAGCCTCCCAAAGTGCTGGGATTACAGGCGTGAGTCACTGCGCCCTGCTGAAATCCCTTTTATACCCAACTAATGTGGTCCAAGCCACTGCAAGGCCAATCTTTCATGGATTTCCTGATCCACCTAGTTCTGCAACTCCCCAATGGATGCTGGGATGTTCAATAAGTTCATCCTGGTGATGTTTTCACATCTAGGCCAATCACCCACCTCAGGGTCACTGAGTGTCACCTTGAGACTTTTGAGCAGCACTTTCCAATAGAAATATAATGCAAGCTACATAATGTGATCTTGAATTTCCTGGTAGTCACATTTAAAAAGTAAAATGAAGGTGAAATTAATTTTAATAATATATTTTCTTTAGCCCAATCTATCCAAATCATTATCATTTCAATATGTAATCCAAATTTTAAAATTTCAGTGAGATATTTTACATTCTCATTTTTGGTAGTAAGTCTTTGAAATCTAATGTTTATTTTATACTTATATCACACATCTATTCAGACTAGCCACATTTTAAGTGCTTAATAGTCACAAGTGGCTACCATATTGGAAGGTATTGTTCTAGAATCTTCTCTGCCAGGCTGAGCGCCAATTATGGAAATAGGTACATTCCTTAAACCCCCAGAGTCCAGCTAGTTTGACTGCAATGGTTAAGAAAAGTTTATTATTATAATACTGAAAAGAGAAATGTAAAATAGATACGAACCATCACTCGCCCTGGTATGCAGACCCTTGCCCTTCCAGAAAGTCCTCTTGTCTGAATCATGGCTGCTGCCAAGTTACCAGGACCTCCCTCTCTCTCTGCAAGGTGATTGTCTTTGGCCAAGTTCCCTCTGCCCACTGTCAAGATGGGAACACCCCACCAGGTCCTCTCTTTACTCTCACTGTTCCTGTGGATACAACTGATTCTGCATTTAATCTAAAATGTGTACTTGGAGTCCCAGGCGAGAGCAGCTTGTTATCTCAGATTCCTCCAGCATTCCAGATGGGATCTGAGCCACACCTTGGCATAGCCAAAACCCCATGGAAGTGGTTGGGGGGAGGTCTCTCCCCCGAAACAAAAAGCAGCCAGGAATCCATCTGCCTCACCAGTGAGATTCATGCAGGATCCTCACCCAAGTGGTATCAGATCCAAGGGGCTGATGGAAAAGTTATTAGCAACTAAATACAGTGAGTGACACCAAATGGCAGCATGTAGGATCCCTTCTCCAGCTGCACATGCAGAAAAAGGATGCCCCCAGGCAGAAAGCCCAGCTCTGCAGCCTTGTCTCAAGCCTGGTTGATGTGAAAGACCTTCACCCCATCCCCCTGGCCAGCTAGGCTCTTTTTCAGCCCTGATCTTTGAAAAAGCAAAGGTCTTCTCTGGGTAGTCTCTAAGGAAACTGCTGGGTTCAGGCCACGCCAGCTTGGCCTCGACCCCTCACCTTCCACCAGCAAAAGTTTGCTTTCTGACAGCCCTGGTTATACCCAAAGATGACTAACAGTCTCTAACCAGCATGCTAAGGCCCCATGCGCAGGCTACTGTGCTACTGAAGAGCTGAAGAGATATGTTCAGTCTTTAAAAGGAATGTTTTGTTTTCTGGCCGTGCACAGTGGCTCAATGCCTGTAATCTCAGCACTTTGGGAGACCAAGGCGGGCAGATCACCTAAGGTCAGGAGTTCGAGATCAGCCTGGCCAACAAAGTGAAACCTGGTCTCTAATAAAATACAAAAATCAGCCAGCGTGATGACAGGCATCTGTAATCCCAGCTACTCAAGAGGCTGAGGCAGGAGAATCGCTTGAACTCTGGAGGCAGAGGTTGCAGTGAGCCAAGATCATGCCCCTGCACTCCAGCCTTGGGGACAGAGCGAGACTCCATTACACACACACACACACACACACACACACACACAAAGTGGGGGAACACTCGCCATCAGAGAAATGCAAATCAAAACCACAATGAGATATCATCTCACACCAGTTAGAATGGCAATCATTAAAAAGTCAGGAAACAACAGGTGCTGGAGAGGATGTGGAGAAATAGGAACACTTTTACACTGTTGGTGGGACTGTAAACTAGTTCAACCATTGTGGAAAACAGTGTGGCGATCCCTCAAGGATCTACAACTAGAAATACCATTTGACCCAGCCATCCCATGACTGGGTATATACCCAAAGGATTATAAATCATGCTGCTATAAAGACACATGCACACGTATGTTTATTGCAGCACTATTCACAATAGCAAAGACTTGGAATCAATCCAAATGTCCATCAGTGACAGACTGGATTAAGAAAATGTGGCACATATATACCATGGAATACTATGCAGCCAAAAAAAGGATGAGTTTGTGTCCTTTGTAGGGACATGGATGCAGCTGGAAACCATCATTCTCAGCAAACTATCGCAAGAACAGAAAACCAAACACTGCATGTTCTCACTCGTAGGTGGGAATTGAACAATGAGATCACTTGGACACAGGAAGGGGAACATCACACACCGGGGCCTATGGTGGGGAGGGGAGAGGGGGGAGGGATAGCATTAGGAGATATACCTAATGTAAATGACGAGTTAATGGGTGCAGCACACCAACATGGCACAAGTATACATATGTAACAAACCTGCACATTGTGCACATGTACCCTAGAACTTAAAGTATAATTAAAAAAAGGGGGGGAATATTTTGTTTTCCCACTAATGGCAATTCCTGGTTCATAGCTGGTGGTCAGCAAATGTGTTTTGAATAAAAGAATGAAACATCTGTTCAGCTAGGCAATGGAAGCAGAAAAGTCAGCCCAAACATTTCTTAAACACTGATTGCATTCCCGCCAGGTGGAACTATATGAAACCCCATTTGGAAGGTCAAAATGGTCAAATAGAGGCGGTTTTTGATGGTTCGACCTAATACTTTGCATTTGTCATCTCATCTAATTATCAAAACTAAGCTGTGAGGCTGTTATCCCCGCCTTACAGATGAGGAAACTGAAGCTCAGAGAGAGGAAGTGACTTGCTCAAGATTACTCAGCAGGAAATGGCAGAGCTGGGATTCATACCTGAGTGGTCTGGCTCCAGAGCCCACCCACTGAGCTCCTGCTCTTGACTACATCTCAGAAACAGCTTTCTAGCCGGGCACCGTGGCTCATGCCTATAATCCCAGCACTTTGGGAAGCCAAGGTGGACAGATCACTTAAGGTCAGGAGTTCAAGACCAGCCTGGCCAACATGACGAAACCCTGTCTCTACTAAAAATACAAAAATTAGCTGGGCACGGTAGCGCACGTCTATAATCCCAGCTACTGGAGAGGCTCAAGTAGGAGAATTGCTTGAATCCGGGAGGTGGAGATTGCAGCGAGCCAAGATTATGCCACTGCACTGCAGCCTGGGCAATAGAATAAGACACCGTCTCAAAAGAAAAAAAAGAAAAAAGAAACAGCTTCCTAACCCAAGTTTAGCATTCTTTTATTCACAAATGTTACCTTATCTTTGCACCAGTCAGTTTTTAGCATGTCAGGTATCCTATTAGAAGAATCTTATCAACAAGATATCCCCTCTACCTGCAAGCAAGATGTCTAGCGATTATAGGATTCCTACAAACTCCTCTAAGGCAATAAAGCCCATAATGAAATGCTCTCTATGTAGCTCAGTATGCGTTCTCTCTAGTCCTCAGCTCGGAGGAAGATGGCATCTCTAAATCATGGAAAGCAAATTATATTCATTCATCCATCCGTTCACTTTCTTCCATTAACATTTACCAAGAGTGTACGCTGTGTAAAACCAGTGATCCTACAATTTTTCATCTAAACCAGGGTATTTCTGAGAGCTCAGAGGAGCCCTACAAATAATTCCACCAGGGCAACAGGAGAATCCGGAACTACGCTCGGCGAACCAGGATGTTTGTTCTCCCTGGAAAGCCCGGTGCATGAGACATGATCTCATCCCTCAAGGAGCTGACAGCCGAGTCAGGGAGACAGACAGGAAAACAGAGAGGCACACTGATGGAATAGGCACCTGATAAATACTTGCTGAATGGAGGAATGAATAAGGTACAAAAATCTGTGGACACACACACACACACACACACACACACACACACACACACATCTTTCCTGCTGGAAGAATGACCAAGGATGGCCTGGTGTTCATTTCTGCTAAGATGAATGACTGCCGAATGAATGTAGAAATGAATGATTAGGCAAAGAGGGGAGGAGGGGTTGCCAAGCTGAGTAGAGACACAAAGAGGTCCGGGTGTATAATATGTCTGCAAAATTGTGATTATAGTGAGTAGCTAAAATATAGATTGCAGTCATGCTGGAAACACTAGGGTTGGTGCCCTGGAAACCCTCTGAAGGTGTGAGGTCACTGCAGTCACATGATCAATCCTGTATTTTAGGAAACTGACAGTAACATGTTTGTTTATTGATATTAAACTCATAGGGAAAACATGTTTAAGAAATTGCCTGAGGAATAAGCAAACCAGGGTACAGCCCTGCTTTTAAATATTCTGCAGCACATATGATGAAACAGATCTATGCATACTAGTATGGAAAGACCTCCAAGACACAGCACTTTATGAAAAAATGGCAGCTTGCAGAACATGTATATTATCATTTGTATTTTCTAAAAATAAAAACAGCCAGGTACAGTGTCTCACACCTGTAATCCCAGCACTTTGGGAGGCTGAGGCAGGCAGATCATGAGGTCAGGAGTTCGAGATCAGCCTGGCCAACATGGTGAAACCCTGTCTCTACTAAAAATACAAAAATTAGCCAGGCGTGGTGGCGCACACCTGTAATTCCAGCTACTCGGGATGCTGAGGCAAGGGAATCACCTGAACTGGTAGGCAGAGGTTGCAGTGAGCCGAGATTGCACCACTCTACTCCAGCCTGGTGACAGAGCGAGATTCCGTCTAAAAATAAAATAAAATAAAATAAAATAAAATAATAACAGCAAGCAAAGCCACTGATTTCTGTAGAAACATACATATGTAAATACATGCAAAGAAAAAAATCTGGAAGCAATCCCATGAAACTGACAATAGCATTCACCCCTGGGAAAGGAAGTGTGACTGAGGGGATTTAAGCTTTATCTATATTGCTTGAAATTTTTACATAGTGAGAATTTAATTACATATGTACAGTATTCTAAAATAATTTTTAGAGCTGCCTGAAATCCTTGACATCATATGTATGCTGAAGTCTTCCCATTCTGATAAGCATAATCTATTTCCCCTAATAAGGCACAGCTATCTTTTACCTCTTTCCTTCTCCCCGCTGGGCTCTCCACTACCAATTTAAGATTGATGGCTCCCTATAGACACTAATTCACTTAATTCTCCTCCCTGCAATGTGACTCTGTTTCTTTTTTACCACCTTGCACAATAGGAAATGAAGGCACAAAGAGGTTAAGCAACTTGCTCAAGATCACAGAGCAAATGGCTGATATAACAGGATTTCAGATCCCTAAGGCCTGCACCCTTAACCATTCTAGCTACCAGCCTCCCTAAGAGGCCAAATTGCCTTTAACACTCTGCAGCTCTCTGACTTGTGTTTCCAGTCGGCTGACATCTAGCTGCTACACATGAATATTTATCACTATTCGTTTTTGCATTTCATTTGCATGGCTCTGTCTCTGATAGAAACAGTGCTCCAAATCCAGATTTTTGAGCCGGAAAGGGCGTTTGATCATGGCAATATACCGTGTTTGCAAAGCGCCCACTCATACACATCCAGAGGAACAAACTAACTGCTCATTTGAGAGTATGCTGGTGATGGCAGGCATCTGGGAGTGAGGCAGAGGTTAGCAGGGTGGGTGAGCTCCAAATGTATGTGTGTGTGTGTGCTGCTACAGGGCCAGCAGCATGACAGTCCCCAGAAGGCCCTGGACCACTTGCTAAGTCCCAGCAGCTGAGCTGACTTCAGCTGTATGAAACGCAGCTCCATCTGGAGTGGGGGTGGCTCATGACTTTTTGCTCCGGGAGTTCCACAGAGGCTGCTCTTGAAATTGGAGAAGACCGTAGCCTGTGATTGTCCCCATCCCACTCGAAGAGAATATTTTGAGAAGTCTAATTATATGGTGGGGTTTGCATGGGATGAGGGAAGAGAGTTTAGATAAGGCCTTTCTAAGGGCAGGTTGGCAAGGTCTGGTAGGGAGCCTTGGGTAGTTCTGTGAGGCAGCAGCACCCTCTGCAGGTGGACCAGAGTGGCTGCAACCACCATGTTCCCAGGAGCCTCAGAAAAGGCTGACCTACTTGCTGGGTGACCTGCAGTGAGATGTTGACCCTCTCTGAGGCTCAGTTGCCTCAACTGTAAATGAAGAATAGTAATCCCTACTTTGTGCCGTTGCTGAAATGATTAGAGAGAGGACATGTACCCAAAGTGTTCTGCATGGTGCCTGGTACACAGTACGTCCTCCAAATGTGTCAGTTACCATCATCAGTCACCCCAGTATCCCCATGAACCTTAGTACAGATGACCACCGAGTGCCCTAGCATAAGGGACAAGGCTTCTCTGAGAACGATCGTAGATGGGACTGGAGTAGGGGCTAGAAAGGGTCTGTGCCGCTGGCTGGTTGACATTTTGATTTGCCAATTCCGTCTATTCCAATTCTGGGAGTCCTTGACATCCGTCATGGGAGGCTCTGACAATAAATATATTCATAAAAAATTTAAAACAGTCCAGGCGGCCGGGCGCGGTGGTTCATGCCTGTAATCCCAGCACTTTGGGAGGTCGAGGCAGGCAGATCACGAGGTCAGGAGATCGAGACCATTCTGGCTAACACGGTGAAACCCTATCTCTACTAAAAACACGAAAAATTAGCCAAGCGTGGTGGCGGGCGCCTGTAGTCCCAGCTACTCGGGAGGCTGAGGCAGGAGAATGGCGTGAACCCGGGAGGCAGAGCTTGCAGTGAGCCGAGATTGTGCCACTGCACTCCAGCCTGGGTGACAGAGCGAGACTCCCTCTCAAAAATAAAAAACAAAAAACTCGTTCAGCTCAGGCATGGACACACAGTCCTGCAATCCCAGCACTTTGGGAGGCAGGAGGATTGCTTAAGCCCAGGAATTCAAGACCATTCTGGGTAACATAGGGAGACTCCATCTCTCAAAAAAAGCTCTGTCGCCCAGGCTGGAGTGCAGTGGCACGATCTCAGCTCACTGCAACCTCAGCCTCCCAGGTTCAAGCAATTCTCTTGCCTCAGCCTCCCGAGTAGCTGGGATCACAGGCGCCCACCACCACACCTGGCTAATTTTTGTATTTTCAGTAGAGACAGGTTTCACCATGTTGGCTAGGCTGGTCTTGAACTCCTGACCTCAAGTGATCCACCTGCCTTGGCCTCCCAAAGTGCTGGGATTACAGGCGTGAGCCACCGTGCCCGGCCTATAAAAATTTTTTTAAAAGTAGCTGTGCATGGTAGTGCATGCCTGTGGTCCCAGCTACCAGGGAGGCTGAGGTGGGAGGATCACTTAAGCACTGGAGTTCGAAGCTACAGTGAGCCATGATCATGCCACAGCACTTAAACCTGGGCAACAAAGCAAGACTCTGTTTCAAAAAAAAAGAATTAAAAACAAACTTGCAGATAGCAATAAGTTATATGGAGAAAATCAAAGAGAGTTAAGTGGGTCAAGCCCTCAAATTGCCCACAGTCTGGGGAGGCAGACATATGAATGGGTCATTGTTAAAGCAGGTATTGCGTCATGGATGGCATATGCAGAGGATACTTTGATAGGGACAGTCAAGGAGGGACTTCCTAAGGGAGGAAAAAGTTGGAGCTGAGTCTTCAATGATGACAAGTCTGCCACATGAAGGAGGAGGAAAGGAGACTCCAAATCCAAGACACAGACATACGCAAAGGCATGGAAGTGGGGAATGTGGTGGGGAACAGAGCAGGTTGTATTACAGGAACAGAAGCAACTCGAAGGGCCCACGGGGGAGCAGGGGAGCCTGGAGCCTTGGAGGCTATGGTGGGAGTTGGTTGGATGTGGGGCGGGGAGAAGAACCAAGATGACATCGAGTTTCTGGCTTGGATATCAGGTAGATGGTGGTGCTAATAAGAGAAGTATAAACTCCTCAGGTGAGATGTACCGTAAGAGATAGTTTGAGTTTAAAGGACCATTGGGACACCCAGATGGAGATGCTCAGGAGACAGCCAGAGAGACAGAAAGGACGAGGCCCACTGGCCAAAGGCAAATAAAATCCTAAGTTTTGGCCGGGCGCAGTGGCTCACGCCTGTAATCCTAGCACTTTGGGAGGCCGAGGCAGGCGGATCACGAGGTCAGGAGATTGAGACCATCCCGGTTAACATGGTGAAACCCCATCTCTACTAAACAAAATACAAAAAATTAGCCGGGCGTGGTGGCGGGCTCCTGTAGTCCCAGCTACTCGGGAGGCTGAGGCAGGAGAATGGTGTGAACCCGGGAGGCAGAGCTTGCAGTGAGCCGAGATCATGCCACTGCTCTCCAGCCTGGGCAACCGAGAAAGACTCCGTCTCAAAAAAAAAAGAATCCTAAATTTTAGATGGAAGGCCCCAGAGCCCCCACCACAGCAATCTATTGCTGTGAGGTGGGTTTTTCCCAGAGGCAAATGAATCTCCCAAGCAACATCTGATATTTCCTCCTAAATCCAACCCTCCTTCACCCTCTGGCTGGGGGAAATCATCCAGGTTGCCCTAAATTACAAGACACCAGACTACAATTGATTGTACAAATGACAGTTGATACAACATAATGCTTTTCTATTTTGTTTTTTATTTTCATTTTTTTGAGACAGGCTCTTGCTCTGTTGCCCAGGCTGGAGTTGCAGTGGTGTGATCGCAGCTCACTGCAGCCTCAACCTCCTGCACTCAAGCAATCCTCCCACTTCAGCCTCCCAAGTAGCTGGGACTACAGGTGTGCACCACCACGCTTGGCTAATTTTAAATTTTTTTGTAGAGACAGGGTGTCGCCATGTTGCCCAGACTGGTCTCAGACTCTGGGACTCAAGGGATCGATCCTCCCACCTCAGCCTCCCAAAGTGTTGGGATTACAGGTATGAGCCACCTTGCCATGCTGGTTTTAATTTTCAGTTCCGGACGTGATTTCCAGCTCTTGGGGGAGAAAGACCTCCTAAAGCAAAATGCTCACCTAAGGCTGCTCAGTTTTCCTGCTGTCCAAAGACTGAGAAAGTCTGGAAAATAGGGGCAGCTTTTCCAACCCAAAAGTGTTGTTATGAGGACTAAATGAGACTGTTTATGTAAACACCGTTGTAAGTGATAAAGTTCAGTATAAACATAGTGCCTAGCAGACTGTCTGGTGAAAAGCAGTATGTCACTCTCTAGATGAATGGAAATAAACCAAAAAAACCGAGGGTCTTATCATGAGGACACCTTGGGAAAATATGTCAGGAGCAGGCCATGAAAATCTCTAAGTCCTTCTGCAGCTGTGACTTTCTGGAATCCCAAAGTCCAGGGCGGAGGTACAGCCGCCCAGGAATTTATTCCTCCATAACTTTGAGCTCCCCAAATCCCCACGAAGCCCAGGAATGATGTGACTGCAGGGCGTGTGGGCCCATTGGCACCAAGAGTCCCTCCATAAATCAAGGTCTCACTTATGCTGGCCTCAGACTGCTTTTTCCAAGGTGACCTGGGCAAACTAAAAGGGTAGTTGCTTATCTAGAGGTGCATCTGCCTTTGAGATGAAAGAACCCTGAAAATGCTAAGAGGACCAATTCTCTAGAAATACATTCCTTGCAGGAAGAGTTTTCTTCAGCTCAGATGACAATTCAGTTGGGAGTTAGAGAGAGAGTGGCAGTCTTCCCATATTTCAGCCAGTGTGGGTGACCCAAGAGGCCCCATGGGGCAGACCAGAGGGGCCCTGTTTCAGTCCAGGGTCAGTGCCAGTGAAAGTCAAGGTGACTCAGCATTGTTACCAGTTATCCACAAGACAGCCACGTGAATCACAGCATCTTAAATCAGAGGGCTCAACACCCTAATGGTTCAGGCAAGGAAACTATAGGTCAAACGTGGGGAGGGGCTTAGCCAAGGTCATACGGCCTTGAAGATTCCAGGTTAGACCTAGAGGTTCAGGCCTCACTACACACTCCCTTTAATGAGGCCACACGGGCAGTATAGTAGGGTTCCAGTCAAGGACTCCAGAAACTTAGCTCATCCAGCCAATTCACCTGGCCATCTCAGTGTCTCCAGTAGCATCCACATCAGCTGTAAGAGTGGAAACCAAAGACTATAGAACGTCACATGTCAAAAATAAGCAGGCAGAAAGGGGAAAAAAAATCACTCCTGGGAAACCTTGGGACCTGCAAGGTTAACAATCTACACAAACGCCTGGGGTGACGGAAGAGGCAGGTGCCTTGGAGGCCCCAGGCGGTTCCTGCCCAAGGTAAGTCCCGAGGTAAGGCCAGCTCTGAGCAGATCCATGGAGGGGGCTGAAAAAAGCAGCTGAGATGACTAAAATGGAAACTCAGAAAAAACAAAATCAGAAACCCTTCTTCACAGGACTGCTGTGGGGATCAAGTGGGATAATGAACCATAATGTTTGGCGCAGAGTAGAAATGGTTTCTTATATTAAATGGCTAACAAAGCCACCAAGGACTGGGTGTCCTTTTCTGGGCACACCCTCTCTTACAAAACAGAGCTCACAGTGTCTAGCTGTCAGCTCACTTGCCCATCTCCACCACCAGAGAGTAAATTCGATGAGCAGTGACCACCTGACTTGCTCATTCCCTGTAGCATCCCAGCACTTGGTGCCTGCCACATAGTAGCCACTCCATTCATATATATGAATGAATGAATGTATGAATGAATGAATGAATGAATGAACGAACAAAAGAATGGCACCTTTGCCAGCCGCCCTTGAAATCACCTCAGCTCATTCACCAACTGCCCAGTTTGTCTGGGACACTCAGTGAGGAAACCTAGGCAGCCTCCAGCAAACTGCACAATGTGCGACAGAAATGCCTGACTCAAGCCAGTAAGCGTCAGAGATGAGCAATAAGACTGACAAATTCTTAGAAAGGCCAGGCGCGGTGGCTAACCCCTGTAATCCCAGCACTTTGGGAAGTCGGAGCAGGATGATTGCTTGAGCCCAGGAGTTCAAGACCAGCCTGGGCAACACAGCGAGACTCCATCTCTACAAGCAATCTTTTAAAAAAATTACCCGGGCGTCCCAGCGTGGTGGCTCACGCCTGTAATCCCAATACTTTGGGAGGCCGAGGTGGGTGGATCACGAAGTCAGGAGTTCAAGTCCAGCCTGGCCAAGATGGTGAAACCCCATCTCTACTAAAAACACAAAAAAATTAGCCGGGCATGATGGCGGACGCCTGTAATCCCAGCTACTCGGGAGGCTGAGGCAGGGAATTGCTTGAACCCGGGAGGCGGAGGTTGCAGACAGCCGAGATCGCTCAACTGCACTCCAGCCTGGGCGACAGAGCGAGACTCCGTCTCAAAAAAAAAAAAAAAAAAAAAAAAATTACCTGGGTATGGTGGCTCACGCGCCTGTAGTCCCAGCTACTCGGGAGACTGAGGCGGGAGGATCGCTTGAGCCTGGGAGGTCGAGGCTGCAGTGAGCCAAAGACTGCACACCGGCCTGGGCAACAGAGTGAGACCCTGTCAAAAAGAAAAGAAAAGAAAAGAAACAAAGAAAATTGGCTGGGCGCGGTGGCTCATGCGTGTAATCCCAGCACTTTGGGAGGCCGAGGTGGACAGATCACGAGGTCAGGAGTGCAAGACCAGTCTGGCCAAGATGGTGAAACCACGTCTCTACTAAAAATACAAAAAATGAACCGGGTGTGGTGGTGTGCGCCGGTAATTCCAGCTACTCGAGAGGCTGAGGCAGGAGAATCGCGTGAACCCGGGAGGCGGAGGTTGCAGTGAGCCAAGATCGCGCCATTGCACTCCAGCCCGGGAGACAGTGCGAGACTCCGTCTCAAACAAACAAAAATTCCAGGAAAAAAGGGGTTAAAATCGGGGCAGAGACCAGGGTAGGATGGCTCCGCCCCATCTAAGTCTTAGCCCCACCCCCTGAAAGTCGCCCTGCCTCTCAGACTCCTCCCCTTTCTGAGAAGGTCACCTTGGGGGAAGCCAAATGGGCTTGCGCCGCTACTGCGCTACTGCGCACGCTCGCTGTGACTGCTCGCTGTAACTTGCCCCGCCTTCCCTCCGCCCACTCGGGAAACCGGAAGCCGCCTGCCACTTGGTGGCTCCTACGCGGCTAGCGGGTCGTCAGTGGATGCAGGCTGGGCGCCGCGATGTTCGACGGGACATCGGCGGAGAGAGACCTCGGGGTTAAGGGGTGGGGCTGACGTCAAGAGCCAAGATGGCGGCGGTGGTCGCACTCTCCTTGAGGGGCCGGTTACCGGCCACAACCTTTGGCGGAGCCTGCCTGCAGGTGAGTCCTGGAGTCTCAGAGAGGGAAAAGGCAGGAAAGTCACGGAGACTGCCTGGAGCTGATAGGTCCGCGGAGAGACTAAGGAAGCATAGGGCAAGGCCTCAGGGAGAGGGAGAACCTCCTCCCGCTGGCGCAGTGCTTTGGTTTGGCTTGGAGCATCCCTGTCAGTTATCTTTCTGCGGCTCGCCGCAGCTTGAGGTAGGGCAGGGGCAATTTTTTACAGCTAAGGTGGGGGGGGAGTTCAGAAAGGGGACTTGAATTACTCAAGGTCAGATGGCAAGCGAATGACTGCAGAAACCAGAATCCGAATCCAAACATTGGCGTTCCAGCCCTTTTTCTGCCACCAAACTATCGCCTCTGTAGAAAAGGGAGACCTGCGGGGTGTGACGGATGGGAATTGGGAAGCGAGGTTGAGGACTGGGATTGGTGAGGAAAGGACGTGTGAATTAGGGACAGGGCAGGGGAAGGGAGAGATGGAGGGAAATGCATCCAGCCCCGTACCTCGAAGGATCCCGGCCGTGGGTGGCGGGGGTTGTAGGAAAGACTGAGTTGCTTAAAGCAATGTCACCACAGTTTCGCTAATATCCTCTCAGTGTTTCTGATTCTAAAGGGCATGTAATAATACGGACCTCATAGAGTTGACATGGAATGACAGGTAGAGAGCTTGGCGCTGTTCTTGTTTATAACTGTGCAATGTGCTGTGACAGATTTTCCCACGCCCCTTCCATGGCCAAGAAACGACACATTTCTGACCTGCCTTCTAAGTGGGAACATTTAGAAGGGGAAGGGAAATTGCTTTTGTATACATAAAGGACCAAGGATTTGCAAATCCTTTCTTTTTTTTTTTTTTTTTTTTTTTTTTGAGACGGAGTCTCGCTCTGTCGCCCAGGCTGGAGTGCAGTGGCGCGATCTCGGCTCACTGCAAGCTCCACCTCCCGGGTTCACGCCATTCTCCCGCCTCAGCCTCCGAGTAGCTGGGACTACAGGCGCCCGCCACCACGCCCGGCTAGTTTTTTGTATTTTTAGTAGAGACGGGGTTTCACCATGTTAGCCAGGATGGTCTCGATCTCCTGACCTCGTGATCCACCCGCCTCGGCCTCCCAAAGTGCTGGGATTACAGGCTTGAGCCACCGCACCCGGCCTGCAAATCCTTTCTAAGTCTGTTCCTCTTCTGGGCTTCTCAACAACCCCTTTAAGGTGGGCAAGTAAGAATTCTTACCCTCCTTTTTGGAGCTTTGGAAACTTGAGGTCCCCAGAAAGAAAATATTTGGTTTGCTCAAAATACCACATTCCCAAGAACTGGCAGACCTGAGACAGTTTTTTAACATAGTACCGGAAAAACTCCTTAGCGTAGATCTTGGGGCATGGTTGGTGTCCAAGAAATTTTAGTTCCTCTTCCTCTCTTGCACTTAAATGAGGACATCTTTCATCTTAAGTACCTGCCATGGCTGCATAACACAGTACGTATTGCCCATGTTCTAATCCTAGTTCTGTCCAGTGTGCTGTGTGTGAACTTGCATCCACTCTGCATCAACCTTTCTGAAATGGGGAGATAGAGGAAGAAGACAGCCTACCAGAGCCTCAGCTGACATCTTATGAGTATTAAATTGATGATTGATAATGAGCTTGTTTACCTGTTCTTTTTATAGTTGCTGAGCAAACAATTAAATTGTGAGAGCCCCACTAATGAGACAGAGTTCTAAAGCTCAGGCCCCTCTTCTAGCAATGAATTGTAGAAACGGCTAGTTTCATAGGTCATTGTTGTAATTCCAGGCAAGGCCTTTGCAGGGCCTCCTGAGGGCAACAGAAAATAGAAGAGCCCCAAGGCCTCCACTTCCTTGTGGGAATGTACATTTATACCCACAAAAGCCACCTCAGAAGAATTCAGTAATGAGCTTGGTGTGGGTAATATTCAAGTTCAGGTTCTGAATTATTTTTATGCATATAGTCTGACCACTGAACCACAATTCTGCCTTTAAGTATTTAACTGTAATATATTAACTATTGTTTGTGTTGCCTTATTTCTTCATCTGGACTATGAACTCCTTTAGGGCGAGAACCACCTACTTAAAAGTGTGCATCTTGCCAGGTGCAGTGGCTCATGCCTGTAATCCCAACACTTTGAGAGGCCAAGGCAGGTGGATCACCTGAGGTCAGGATTTCAAGACCAGCCCAGCCAACATGGTGAAACCCTGTCTTTACTAAAAAAATGTATATATATACACAAAAATTAGCTGGGCTTGGTGGTGGGCTCCTATAATCCCAGCTACACAGGAGGCTGAGGCAGGAGAATCGCTTGAACCTGGCAGGCGGAGGGATGCAGTGAGCCGAGATGGCACCATTGCACTCCACCCTGGGTGATAAGAGCGAAACTCAGTCTCAAAAAAAAAATTTTTTTTAATGTGTATCTTGTTCCTTAGGCTGGCAGGACTAGGATACCTATCTACAAATCAGAAGGATACAAAGACTGATAAGGTTGCCAATCGTGTAGAGCAAAAATTATTTTCTGGGCTATGCTAGAGGCTTGACCCCCCCAGTTATCTTATGAGGCAGTTATTGATACTACCCACCCTTTACAAAGGAAGAAATAGAATCATAAAAGTTAATAATTTGCAGAAGAATGCACAGCTAGTAAGTGATAGAGCTTGGATTTGAAGCATCACCGATCACACTTTTCAGCAAGCCTGCACCTTGTATTTTACTCAGGCTTATCTTCATACAGTCCTTTTCGCCTTCTTCCTCTCTATTTCCCACCTTCTTCTCTGGCCTCCAAATCTTTCTCCACTCCATCCAACTCCAAGCCTGCACCCTAAGGACACTTTACTAGAGAAACAACAACCAGCCTTCAGCACCATTCAGAATTCACCCTTCTCAGTTCAGTTGTTGCTTACCTTGCTTAAATTATAAACTATGAAGTTCGTATTACCCAGGATTTCCTAGGAATGTGCTTTCTGCCTTGAATACTCATTAGTCTTGTAGATTAACATAAAAATGCTTTCAAGGGGCCCTCTTTCATTAAGGATTTGTAGTATAAATTGCTCCAAAGGGGAGAAAATCATATAGTTTCATTGTATGATTAGAGTAACAACTTCTCTTGTTCCTTGGATCTCATTGTGAAATGGAATTATCTTTTTGCACTGTTCCATTTTATGTTTGCATTTTCACTACTAGTTATAATGGCTAAAAGCTTCGGTTTTTGAATCAAGTGACCTGTGTTCCTATATGATCCTATCCTCATCTTTTAACTGGGAACAATATAACATTTTTCGTAGAAATGTTATAAAGATTAGAGATTATTTGACACAGTGTGTGACATAAAGGTTCAATGAATGAAATGTGGCAAATTTTTAGATTTATGTATTCAGCGAATTTTTTGGTGGATCACAGATAACATAATCCTGAGAATTAACTCTTTGTACAGACCTCAAGATGAGCAAAGCTCCATCACTTTCAGAACCATGACCACCTCTGCTGATTTTGATTTCAGAATCTTCTTTCATTCCGGTAAACCCCCTTTGCCCCACAAAATGTTGTATGAAATACCTTTTTTTTTTTTTTTTTTTTTTTTTTTGAGACAGAGTCACACTCGCCCTGTTGCCCAGGCTGGAGTGCAGTGGTGCGATCTTGGTTTACCATAACCTCCGCCTCCTGGATTCAAGCAATTCTCCTGCCTCGGCCTCCTGAGTAGCTGGGATTGCAGGTGCCCGCCACCACATCTGGCTAATTTTTTTGTATTTTTAGTAGAGATGGGGTTTCACCATGTTGGCCAGGCTGGTTGAACTGCTGACCTCAGGTAATCCACCCGCCTCAGCCTCCCAAAGTGCTGGGATTACAGGCATGAGCCACCACGCCTGGCCTATAAAATACATTTTTGACACAAAACAAATTTAAATTAGTTGTACTGAAAAAAAATGACATTTTGGGGCACCCCAAAACTGATGTTGGGATACATTGACTTAGATATTCAGTGTAGTACATCCTGGCATTGCTCTTATTTCATATCATTCATATGATAAGACTTCTTAAAAATTTAAATTAGCTCTAATACAAACTTAATGTCTTTTGGAAAGATAATACACGATCGATTATCTGTGTAGAGTGAACATGAAGCAGATATTTAAGTATTATAAAGAAATGTTGAAGGGAAAACATTGCAGGTAACCACAGTCATCCCACAGACCTTGTGGGACTGACACCCAGCTTGATAGAGCCTAATGCCTGTTGCCCACTGACAATACTAAATCAGGCTTTAGAACTAGGGGGTTGTGCCGGGTATGGTGGCTCACGCCTGTAATCCCAGCACTTTGGAAGGCTGAGGCAGTTGGATCACGACGTCAGGAGTTCAAGACCAACCTAGCTAAAATGGTGAAACCCCATCTCTACTAAAAATACAAAAAAATTAGCCCAGCATGGTGGCACGCGTCTGTATTCCCAGCTACTCAGGAGGCTGAGGCAGGAGAATCGCTTGAACCCAGGAGGCAGAGGTTGCAGTGAGCTGAGATCTCGCCATTGCACTCCAGCCTGAGCGACAGAGTGAGACTCCGTCTCACGAAAAGAAAAAAAAGAACTGGGGGGTTATACTTCAGTCCCAGATTCTGTTTAAAGCCAGGTTAGGGGCTGGGCTGGTTGTTCGCGCCTGTAATCCCAACACTTTGGAACGATGAGGCAGGTGGATCACTTGAGGCCAGGAGTTCGAGACCAGCCTGGCCAAATGGCGAAACCCTGTCTCTACTAAAAATACAAAAATTAGCCAGACATGGTGGCACATGCCTGTAATCCCAACACTTTGGGAGGCTGAGGTGGGAGGATTGCTTAAGCCCAGGAGTTCCATACCGGCTTAGGCAACATGGCAAGACCCTGTCTCTACAAAAATTAGCTAGACATGATGGTGTGCACTTATGGTCCCAGCTACTTGGGAAGCTGAGTCAGGATGATCACCTGAGCCCAGGAGTTTAAGGCTGCAGTGAGCCATGATCTCCAGCTTGGGCAATAGAGCTAGACCATAAGTCTATAAAAATAAAAAATAAAGGCCTGGCACAGTGGCTCCCACCTGTAATCACAGCACTTTGGGAGACCAAAGCGGGCAGATCACCTGAGGTCAGGAGTTCAGGACCAGCCTGGCCAATATGGTGAAACCCTGTCTGTACTAAAAATATAAAAATTAGCTGGGCGTGGTGGCAGGCACCTGTAGTCCCAGCTACTTAGGAGGCTGAGGCAGAAGAATTGCTTGAAGCCGGGAGGTGGAGGTTGCAGTGGGCCAAGATTGAGCCATTGCACTCCAGCCTGGGGGACAAGAGTGAGACCCCGTCTAAAATAAATAAATAAATATATTTTTTTTAAATGAAAAATAAAATCCAAATTAGAAGGCAAAAACTTGAAGTAGCCCCATTTTTTAAAAGGCATATTGTCCCATTTACCCTACTACCTGCCTCAGGCACAGCAGCCACCCACTCTGGAAAATAGTTTTGTCAGTTGCTTAAAAAAAACTAAACTTGGCCGGGCGCGGTGGCTCAAGCCTGTAATCCCAGCACTTTGGGAGGCCGAGGCGGGTGGATCACGAGGTCAGGAGATCGAGACCATCCTGGCTAACATGGTGAAACCCCGTCTCTACTAAAAATACAAAAAAAAACTAGCCGGGCGTGGTGGCGGGCGCCTGTAGTCCCAGCTACTCGGAGGCTGAAGCAGGAGAATGGCGTGAACCTGGGAGGCGGAGCTTGCAGTGAGCCGAGATCGCGCCACTGCACTCCAGCCTGGGTGACACAGCGCGAGACTCCGTCTCAAACAAAAAAAAAACTAAACTTGTAGCTACCATACAGCCCAACAGTTACACACCTGGGTGTTTATCCTGAGAAATGAAGGCTTAACGTTCACACAGAAATTTGTACACAAGTGTTCATTTCAGCTTTATTCATGTCACCAAAAATTAGAAACACCCCCAACGTCCCACCCCCAACCAACGTAGTTATATGGTTAAGCAAACTGTGGTACATTGTACCGTGGAGTGCTAATCAGCCATAACAAGAAAAAAGCTATTGCTGTACACAGCAACTTGGATGAATCTCCGGAGAATTAGGCTGAATGAAAAAAACCAATGCCAAAAGGCTACATACTAGATGATTATATTGATATAGCATTCTTTAAATGACAGAATTTGAGAAGTAGAGAACAGATTAGTGTTTGCTAGGGCTTAAGGAGTACAGGGGAGGGAGGGTGGGAGGAAGTGGACAGGGCTATAAATGGACAATGTTAGTGATCCTGTGCTTATGGGAATGTCCCGTATCTTGACTAGCACGGTCAGTATTCTGGTTGTGGTGATGTGCTGCAGTTTGCAAGATGTTCCTGTTGGGGAGACTGGGTAAAGAATATGTGGGTCCTGGCATGGTAGCTCATGCCTGTATCCCAACTGTTCGGGAGAGCCAGGCAGAGGATCACTTGGGGCCAGGAGTTCAAGACCAGCCTAGGCAACATAGTGAGACCCCCATCTCTACAAAAATAAACATAAAAAAACTAACTGGGCATCATGGTGCATGCCTGTAGTCCTAGCTACTGGGGAAGCTGAGATGGGAGGTTCGCATGAGTCCAGAAGGTTGAGGCTGCAGTGAGCTGTAATCATGCCACTGCACAATCAATGACAACAAAACCCTGTCTCTTTTTTTTTGTTTTTGTTTTAGATGGAGTTTCACTTTGTTACCCAGGGTGGTGTACAGTGGCGCAATCTTAGCTCACTGCAACGTTTACCTCCCAAGTTCAAGGGATTCTCCTGCCTCAGCCTCCCAAGTAGCTGGGATTACAGGCGCACACCACCACACCCGTCTGATTTGTTTTTGTATTTTTAGTAGGGATGGGGTTTTACCATTTTGGCTGGGCTGGTCTTGAATTCCTGACCTCAGGTGATTCCCCAACCTCAGCTTCCCAAAGTGCTGAGATTACAGGTGGGAAGAGCATGTGGAGTCTCAGTATTATTTTCTTTGTTTTGTTTTGTTTTGTTTTGTTTTGAAACAGGGTCTCACTCTGTCGCCCAGGCTGGAGTGCAGTGGCACAATCTTGGCTCACTGCAACCTCCGCCTCCCGGGGTCAAGTGCCTCTGCCTCCCAAGTAGCTGGGATTACAGCCGTGTGCCACCACAACGGGCTAATTTTTGTATCTTTAGTAGAGATGGATTTTCACCATGTTGGCGAGGCTGGTCTTGAACTTCTGACCTCAAGTGATTTGTCTGCCTTGGCCTCCCAAAGTGCTGGGATACAGGTGTGAGCCACTGCACCTGGCCTCAGTATTATTTTCTGTAAATGCATATGAATCTGTAATTATTAAAAAGTAGAAAGGTTGGCCGAGCACGGTGGCTTACACCTGTAATCCCAGCACTTTGGGAGGCCAAGGCAGACGGATCACCTGAGGTTGGGAGTTTGAGACCACCCTGACCAACGCAGAGAAACCACGTCTCTACTAAAAATACAAATTAGCCGAGCCTGGTAGCGCACGCCTGTAATCCCAGCTACTCGGGAGACTGAGGCAAGAGAATCGCTTGAACCCGGGAGGCGGAGGTTGCGGTGAGCCAGGATCGCACCATTGCTCTCCAGCCTGGGCAACAACAGTGAAACTCCATCTCAAAAATAAATAAATAAATAGGTTAATTTTTTAAAAAGCATTTAAATATGGATATATGCAGTAGCATATATGAATCTCAGAAGCATTATGTTGAGTGAAAGAAGCTAGACACAAGACTACGTACCATGGCCGGGCGCGGTGGCTCAAGCCTGTAATCCCAGCACTTTGGGAGGCCGAGATGGGCGGATCACGAGGTCAGGAGATCGAGACCATCCTGGCTAACACGGTGAAACCCCGTCTCTACTAAGAAATACAAAAAATAGCCGGGCGAGGTGGCAGCGCCTGTAGTCCCAGCTACTCGGGAGGCTGAGGCCGGAGAATGGCGTGAACCCGGGAGGCGGAGCTTGCAGTGAGCTGAGATCCGGCCACTGCACTCCAGCCTGGGCGACAGAGCGAGACCCTCCGTCTCAAAAAAAAAAAAAAAAAAAAAAAAAAGACTACGTACCATATGATACCATTTATATGAATTCTGTAAAAGGCAGATTCGTGATGATAGCTGATCAGTTGCTAAGAGTAGAGAAAGGGGACTTATGTTTGCCACCAAGGGCACAAAAGACCTTTTTGGATGGAATTATTCTGTTGTAATTGTGGTAGGATTACATTGCTTTGTCAAAACTCATCACATTATACCCTTAAAACTAGTGAATTTTATTATAATGAATTATACCTCATTAAATGTCACAGAAAAAAGACCCCAAAAAATGGGACATTAAGCAAGCAAAGACCACTGGAGTTGATACCTTTAGGAATCTTTCCTCTTCTCACTTCCAAATACCACAAGGTGGCATTGGGTGTTCATGTCAGTTTACAAAATGGGGTTCCTGGTGAAAAACATTTGTAGAAATGGCTTTCCTTTTGTTGATGATTTTTGCCAGCTTGGTGATAAGGTAAAACGTTTTCATCTTAACTTTCATTTCCTTCGTATATTTTATTTTCTACTGTTAGCTGATGTTTGTATTTTTAGCTATAGTTAATACGGGAACTTTAACAAGAAATAATGTTACTGGTGAGGGTCTTGACCATAGGTCATCCAGGTTCTTGGCATGTTGAACAAAGAATAGGACAAAACACACAAAGCAACAGAAGACAAAAGCATAGATGTATTGAAATGAAAGTACAGTCCACAGAGTGGGAGTGGGATCCAGCAAGTGGCTCAAGAGCCCCAGCTGCACAGTCTCTGGGATTTAAGTACCCTGTAGGGGTTTCCTATTGGTTACACCCTATGCAAATGAAGACTTGGCCTGAGACGAATCAGAGGCTGTAGTGAAGGCTTCCTGTCTCCAAACGGTCTTCTACTGCCTCAGTAATAAACACCACTGCATCTTTTTGTAATTAGTCAATTAACCTTCCGAGTTTTTACTTTTCTATATCAGTTTATTTTAAAAATTAGCAGGCCTGGAATATAGTCTTTTCTTTCTTTCTTTCTTTTTATTTCTTTTTTTTTATTTTTTATTTTTGAAAAAGAGTCTCACTCTGTTGCCCAGGCTAGAGTGCATTGGCATGATCATGGCTCTCTGCAGCCTCAACCTCTCAGGCCCAAGCGGTCCTCCCACCTCTGCCTCCTGAGACGCACACTACCACACCCAGCTAATCTTTATTTTTTGTAGAGATGGGATTTTGCCCTGTTTCCCAGGCTGGTCTCAAACTCATGGGCTCAATCAGTTCTCTCACTTCTGCCTCCCAAAGTGCTGAGATTACAGGCATGAGCCACCACCCTCAGACCACACCCCACACTCCTTCCCCTCAATACTGGTTTGTCAAGCCACCACTTAGATGTCGCTTGAGGAAGCCTTCTCTGACTCTTACACTCATTGAAGTCTCTGCTGTATTCATCCAGAGCTCCCTGTACTTTCCCATCAGTATTACTCTTTATATTCATTGTGAATGTTTAAGTTAACTCTTGTTCACTACAAAGTAAGTTCTGTGAAAATGAAGGTTTTTGTGTATTTTATTAAGTGCTGTAGCACTAGCCCCTAATACCATGTCTGATATATTAGCATATGATAGGTGCTTAATACTTGTTGGATATTGAATGACTGCCTTTTCCCAGAAGATTATATATCAGTAATGTGTGAGTTTATATCCAGCATTACATCTGTTGTGCCAGCAAAATGGAATTGTCTTGCATTTCTAATTTTTTTTTCCTTTTTGTGAACTTTTAAAAATTTCAGGCCTCCCGAGGAGCCCAGACAGCTGCAGCCGCAGCTCCCCGTATCAAGAAATTTGCCATCTATCGATGGGACCCAGACAAGGCTGGAGACAAACCTCATATGCAGACTTATGAAGTTGACCTTAATAAGTGAGTATCTCTATGAAAGCCAGGTATTGAAGGAGAGTTCTTGATTCGATTTAGGGACATGCTTTTCACACCCTTGGAAGGCTTAAAAATCCGAGATCATCTGGTGGCTCTGGAATCTGTTGTTTTTAAAACAAGAATGAGGTTGGACCGGGCACAGTGGCTCACGCCTATAATCCCAGCACTTTGGGAGGCTCAGGCGGGCAGATCATCTGAGGTTGGGAGTTCCAGACCAACCTGGCCAACATGGCAAAACCCTGTCTCTACTAAAAATACAAAAATTAGCCGGGTGTAGTGGCTCATGCCTGTAATCCCAGCCACTCAGGAGGCTGGGGCACAAGAATCACTTGAACCCAGGAGGCAGAAGTTGCAGCGAGCTGAGATCATGCCATTGCACTACAGCCTGGGCAACAGAGTGAGACTCTGTCTCCAAAAAAGAAAAAAGAATGAGGTTGGTACCTGATCCAGAAAAATAATACCAAAATAATTCCCAAATGAAAGTGTGACAAATTTCTAGAAATACTGGTACAGTTAACTTTATGCACAGTATTTAAAGTCATTTAGCATATTACCATTTTTTTAATGCTTAATGTATTGATTATATCTTATACATCTGGACCTGTGTTTTCTGTAATAATAACAGAACTGCCAGAAACTTGCCTAGAATGGACAAGGTAGGGATGTGGTTAAAATGTTAAAAATTGGACTTGTGTGTTAGTTTTCTATTTCTGTCAGAGCAAATTACCATAAAATTAGTGACTTAAAACAACCTAAATGTATTATCTTATAGTTCTGTAGGTCAAAAGACTGATATAGTCTCATCAGACTATAATCAAGGTGTCAGCAGGCTGCGTTCCTTTCTGGAGCCTAGGGGAAAATATTTTGTGTTCATTTGGGCTATTGGCAGAATGCAGTTCCTTGTGGTTGTGAGCCCGAGGTCCCTGTCATTCTGCTGACTGTAAGCTGAGGGCCGTTTCAAGCTTCTAGAGGCTGCCGCACTACTTGGCTCTTGGCCTCTGCTTCCATTGTCAGAAGCAGCAGTAGCAGGTTGAGTCCTTCTTCACATCACATCTCTCAAAACTACTCTTCTTCCAGCATCTTTCACTTTTAGGGAACTCCACAGTTAGCCAAAGAAAACAAAGAAGCTAGCAAGCTAGGCTCTAGCCTCCTGCTGCTCCAGTCCATGCCCCCGTACAACCAGAACTGTTCTTTGATCTATTTTATGTGTAAGTGAATAAGTGTTTTATTTGTTTCAAACAAAAGCTTCTGTGGCACCAAAAAAGAAGTTTGAAAACCACGAATACTCTTAATGCTTATTTTGACTTTCTGTGATGACACGTAAGTGCTATTAATGAGGTAGCGTTAATTGATACATAACCTTCTTAAATAGACAAAATTTTCAAATACTCAGCAACCAAAAGTCCCCAGCAAAATTCAAAGGAATAGAAATTGCACAGACCACATTTTTGGACCAAAATACAGTAAAACTAAGAACCCATATTAAAAATATAAACAGGCCGGGCGCGGTGGCTCACAACTATAATCCCAGCACTTTGGGAGGCCGAGGCAGGTGGATCGCTTGAGGTCAGGCATTCAAGACCAGCCTGGCCAACATGGTGAAACCCTGTCTCTACTAAAATATAAAAATAAGCTGGGTGTTGTGGCAGGTGCCTGCAATCCCAGCTATTTGGGAGGCTGAGGCACGAGAATCATTTGAACCTGGGAGGAGGAGGTAGTGAGCCGAGATCTCACCCCTGCACTCCAGCCTGGGTGACAGAGCAAGACTGTGTCTCAAAAAAAAAAAAAAGCAAAAAAAAAAAACTAATAAAACAAAAAACGCTACTGCTTAGAAAATAAAAAGTACATTTCTAACTGCCTATTTGATCAGGAACACATAAAAAATATTGCCAGATACCTAGAAAGTAAAGACGTTGCAAATCACAACTTAGAGAATGTGGCTAAAACTGGAAGAGTTAAAGTCATAACTATCTTTTTGAGACAGGGTCTGTCTGTCACCCAGGTTAGAGTGCAGTGGCATGCTCACGGTTTACTGCAACCTCAGCCTCCCAGGCTCAAGCAATCCACCTGCCTCACCCTCCTGAGCAACTGGGACTATAGACACATGCCACCACACCCAGCTAAGTTTTGTATTTTTTGTAGAGATGGAGTTTCACTATGTTGCCCAGCCTGGTCTCAAACTCCTGGGCTCAAGCAATCCACCCATTTCAGCTTCCCAAAGTCCTAGGATTACAGGCATGAGCCACAGCACCCGGCCCATAACTCTTATTTAATGATAAAAAATTTAAAGAATCTTTGGGTTCATTTCCAATTTTGGCACAGTAGCTCTTATCAGACTAACCCTCCTACAAATAACAATTATCAACTCCGGACGAAATGTAAGAAACAACTGCCTGAACAGTGGAGAAGGACCAAGAGTGAGCAGACACTGGAGGAGAGTTGACACTTGGAAGAATGAAATGGCATTGGACAAATTACCATTTTATTGTTACATGATTTTGCTGAGGACAAGTCCAAGTTGGTATGGGAAATAACGGGACTAACAGTTGGATGGAAAACCACAATCCGGCTGGGTGCGTTGGCTCACACCTGTAATCCCAGCGCTTTGGGAGGCCAAAGCAGGCCAACATGATGAAACCCCATCTCTACTAAAAATACAAAAATTAGCCAGACATGGTGGCACATGCCTCTAATCCCAGCCACTCTGGAGGCTAATGGGGGAGAATCACTTCAATGTGGGAGGTGGAGGTTGCAGTGAGCCAAGATCACACCACTGCACTCCAGCCTGGGCAACAGAGTGAGACTCTGTCTCAAAAAAATAAACAATCTTAGCTTGAATAATGAGAAGACACATTTTGGGGCTTCCACAACCACTAGGAAATGAGGGGGAAAGCCTGGAAAGAAGAGAACCACAGAGGAGGCACACTAAATGCTGTTCATGAACTCTGCCCAAATCTTGTGTTCAGCCATGTTAATTGCCTGTGTAAAATGTTAAAATCCACACTTTTCAGAAAAACATAGTACAATCCAGATTCTCTACAGCATATTAATTTTTCTTTTTTTTTTTTAATTTTTTTTGAGTCTGAGTTTCATTCTGTCGCCTGGGCTGGAGTACAGTGGTGCGATCTTGGCTCATTGCAACCTCCGTCTCCCGGGTTCAAGCAATTCCCTTGCCTCCTGAGTAGCTGGGACTACAGGCGCCCGCCACCACACCCGTCTAATTTTTGTGTTTTTAGTAGAGTTGGGGTTTCGCCACGTTGGCCAGGCTGGTCTTGATCTCCTGGCCTCAGGTGATCCACCCACCTCAGCCTCCCAAAGTGCTGGGATTACAGGCATGAGCCACTGAGCCCAGTGGAATTTAAAGAATTTTTTAATTTCCTCACATATAAAGGAAATTATGCTCATAATGAAATAGGAAATTTCCATAGAGAAATAGAAACTATTGAAAAGCCAAATGGAAAATCTAGTACTGAAAAATGCAATGTGTGAAAAGGAAAATTCATCAGATGGCTTTAACAGCAGATTGGAAATGGCAATAAGAAGAATCAGCAAACTTAAAAATATTAATAGAAATTATCTAATTTTTTTGTTGTTTTGGGGGTTTTTTTTGTTTGTTTTTTGAGATGGAGTCTTGCTGTGTCACCCAGGCTTGAGTGCAGTGACGCAGTCTTGGCTCATTGCAACCTCTGCCTTCCAGGCTCAAGTGATTCTCCCACCTCAGCCTCCTGAGTAGCTGGGATTACAGATGTGCACCACTACGCCCCAGCTAATTTGTTGTATTTTTAGTAGAGACAAGGTTTTGCCATGTTGGCCAGGCTGGTCTTGAACTCCTGACCTCAAGTGATCCTCCCGCCTCGGCCTCCCAAAGTGCTGGGATTCCAGATGTGAGCCACCACGCCTGGCCGAAATTATCTGTTCTTAAGAAAAAGAAAGATTTTTGAAAAGGGAAAGAGCTCCTGTGATCTATGGAACAGCATCAGAAGGTCTAGGGCAGGCATGGTGGTCCATGCCTGTAATCCCAGCACTTTGGGAAGCTAAGGCAGAAGGATCACTTGAGGCCAAGAGTCCAAGACCAGCTTGGGCAACCTGTGAGACCTTGTCTCTACCAAAAAAATTTTTTCTTTGAAAAATCAGCCAGGCATGGTGGCACATACCTGTAGTCCTAGCTGTTTGGGATGCTGAAGCAAGAAGATAGCTTGAGCTTAGAGGCTGCTATAAGCTGTAATTGTGCCACTGCACTCCAACCTGGGCAACAGAGCAAGACCATGGATGGGTGAGTAGATGGATGGACCTAACACACATGTAATTGGACTTCCAGAAAAAATGGAGAGAAAGAAAAGGCAAAATAAATATCTGTTTGAAGAACTCATGGCCAGGAATTTCCTGAGCCCATGAAAGACATAATTTACATGTCCAGGAAGCTTAGTGAACCCCAACTAGGTAAATAAAAATAAAACTATGCCCTGCTCCATGATGTCAAGTTGCTGACAACCAAAATAGGAGAAAATCTTGAAAGCAGCTGGAGAAAAACAACACGTTACATACAAGGAAACCATATGAAAGATTGCTGACTTCTTATCAGAAACTGGAGGCCAAGAGACAGTGAAATAAATAGCGTCTTTAAAGTACTAAAAGAAAAACTGTCAGCTTGGAATTCCACATTCAGAAAAAAAGATTCTTCAGGATGATTATGAAATGAAAACATTTTCAGATAAACAGAAAGAAAAAGAATTCATGGCCAAAAGACCAGTACTACATGAAATGCTATAGGAAGTTAGTCAGGCTGAGGAAAAACAATACCAGGTGGAAACTTGGCTCTTAGAAAAGGAATGAAGAGCGCTGAACATGGATTTTTTCCTCTTAATTTTGTTGAAATTTATATGACTGTTTAAAGCAAAGTTAAGATATTCTATAATATATAACTCACATAGATGTAATGCATATGATAACTATAGTGTAGGGGCTGGGAGCAGCAGGTAAATAGACCTATAATAATGTAGCAGGATTCTTGCATTACATAAAGTGGCACAATAGTACTTCTAAACAGGTATAAAAAGTTAAAGATGTAAATTATGTAAGTTATAATTCTAGAGTAACTTTTTTTTTTTTCTTCTGAGACAGGACCTCACTCTGTCATCCAGGCTGGAATGCAGTAGCATGATCATAGCTCACTACACCCTCCCAGGCTCAACCAAGCAATCCTCCCTTCCTGAGACCTCCTAGGCTCAAGCAATCCTCCCACCTCAGCCTCCCATGTACCTGGGACTATAGGCATGTACCACTATGCCTGGCCAATTTTTTTTTTTTTTTTTTTTTTTTGTAGAGACAGGGTCTCACTATGTTGCCAACGCTGGTCTCCTGGGCTCAAGCAGTCCTCCTGCGTCAGCCTCCCAAAGTGCTAGGATTATGGGTGTGAGCCACCATACCCAGCCAAGAGTGTTTTTTTAAATGCAAGGAGATATAGCTAAAAAGCCAATACATAAATTAAAATTGATTTCTAAAAATATTTACTTAGTCTAAAAATATTAGAATAAGAAGGGAAGAAGAGAACAGCAGCAAAATGATGGAACAAATAGTAAAATGATAGACCTAAATCCAGCCTCGTCAATAACTATATTAAATGTAAAAACCATTAAATACTTCCAGTTAAAAAGCCAACAGTGTCATAATAGATTTTTTTTAAGAAAAGCAAAACTCAACTTACATGCTGTTTAAATGCAAGAAAAAGTGCAAAATAAATAAATACATTTGAAAATCAGTGTGATTCACCGTATTAACAGAATAAAGGGGAAAAACCCATTTGATTGCTTTAATATATGCAGAAAAGCATTTGACAAGATTCAACACTAATTCACAATTTTTAAAAATGATAATGGGTTAAATAATTTTCAGAGTGTATATTTTAACAGAATAAATAAATAAAACTATAAGGAATTTGAATTAAAAGAAATAGTCCTAATTTTATTTAAATAATAATAACTGTGAATAGGAAAAGAAGGGAACTTCCTCAGCCAGATGAAGACTGTGAAAACCACAGCTGATAGCATACTTTATTGTGAGATGTCGAACACTTTCCCCATAAGATCAGGAACGAGGAAGGTTGTCCACTCTGTTTTTGAGTTCAACATTGTACTGAAAGTTCTAGCCAGTCCATCAAAGGCAAGTAAAAGAAGTAGAAGGCATATATAAGCTTGTAAAGGAAGAAATTTAACTCTAGTCACAGGCAACATGATTGTTTATATAGAAAATTTCAGGGAGTCTACAAAACTAAAAGAGTAAGTAAATTTAGCAAGGCTGCAGGATGTAAGGTCAGTATGCAAAATACTATTTTTGTGTGTGTGTATTTCAGTGGCTACGAATAATTCTATTTTATATGCTAACATCAGCCATTCAAAATTTTACTGGAGGCTTAGCCAGGGAAATTGGGCAAGAAGAAGAAAGAAAAGGAAATTGGAAAAGAAGAAGTAAACCTATCTCTCATAGATAACGTAATCTTATAACACAAAACCTTGGGCAGGCGCAGTGGCTCGTGCTTGTAATCCCAGCATGTTGGAAGGCTGAAGCAGGAGAATTTTTTTGTTTGTTTGTTTGTTTTGAGACAGAGTCTCACTCTGTTGCCCAGGCTGGAGTACAGTGGTGCGATCTTGGCTCAGTGCAACCTCCGCCTCCCGGGTTCAAGCAATTCTCCTGCCTCAGCCTCCCAAGTAGTTGGGACTACAGGCACGTGCCACCACGCCCGGCTAATTTTTTGTATTTTTAGTAGAGATGGGGTTTCACCATGTTAGCCAGGATGGTCTCAATCTCCTGACCTGGTGACCCACCCGCCTCGGCCTCCCAGAGTGCTGGGATTACAGGCATGAGCCACCCGCCTGGCCAATTTGAAATTTTTATAAGATGCAAATATTAGCCTTTGTAATGTAAAAAAAAACAAAGACTGGTTTTGTCATTTAAAATATGCTAGGACAAGAACAGGCAGATCATTAGAATAAAAATGTAGCAACAAAACAGTCTTAATTTTATCTGAGGTCCCAGTATTAAATATGGGAGAAAGGTATTACAAATAAGAAGCAAAAGAGGATTTAGTCAGTGATTTGGGACAACTGATAAAGTTTTTGCAGTTTTAGGGGAGTAACTTAAAATTTTTTTTAAGTAGAAGAAAATGTAAAGTATCAGACCTCAGGAAGGGCAGTGGTCTATTTAGGCTTAAAAGTGATAGATAATGTTGTAAAAGAAAAAATAGCCACCTTTATTAACGTAAACATTTAACTCATGTATGTTTAAAATTCCGTTACCAAAATTAGGAGTCAAATAGCAAATTACTATTGACAGTGAGGGAGGAAGCAGAAATAGCAACAGATATAATATATGAGAGCCTCAGATCATATAAAAGAATTCTTAAGACCCCGGTAAACAGAGGCAAAGAATGTGGACAGACTGAGTGTCTAGAATGAGTCCTCTGGAACAGAGCTTTGTGCAGGCAGGTGGTATCGTGTCTTTTATTCTCTGCTGCATCCCCAGCATCTAGAACAGAACCTGGCAGAGTAAATGTTCAATAAATAATTGTGAAATAAAGAAAAATTAGTAAATTTCTGACAAACATTCAACCTCTGTAGTATTCAGAAATCTCAATTTAAAACACTGAAAACAATAACACTTCGCCAGTATCAGAATAGCAAAGGTTTTTAAAGCTTCCAATTCCCAGTGTTAGCAGAGGTCCAGCAGAAAGGATGTCTGCATATTGCTGATACAAATACAGATAATGGGCCAGGTGCAGTGGCTCACACCTGTAATCCCAGCATTTGGGGAGGCTGAAGCAGGTGGATCACTTGAAGTCAGGAGTTTGAGACCAGCCTGGCCAACATGGGGAAACCCATCTCTACTAAAACTACAAAAATTAGCCGGGTGTGGTGGCATGCACCTGTAATCCCAGCTACTCAGGAGGCTGAGGCAGGAGAATCGCTTGAGCCCAGAGGGTAGAGATTGCAGTGAGCCAAGATCGCACCATTGGTTCACACTCATAATCCCAACACTTTGAGAATCCAAGGCAGGAGGATCACTTGAGTCCAGGAGTTTGAGACCAGCCTGGGCAACGTGGCGAAATCCCATCTCTACAAAAAAATACAAAAATTAAGCTGGGTGTGGTGTCGCACACATGTAGTCCCAGCTACTGGGGGACTGATCTCTTGAGCCCGGGATGCAGAGGTTACAGACAGAGCAAGACCCCGTCTCAAGGAAAAAAAAAAAAAAAATGGAATACAGATAATGCTAAAAGAAATGGCATATTTTTAAATATATTTTTAATCTCATGCTAGATAATTACTGAGAGGAATGGGGGCAGGGGTGGCAACCAGAAAATAGATTTGTGGAGCACTTACTATGTGCCAGGTACTGTGAAAACTACATATTTTTATGTAATTTTCACAATAATCCTGTGCCGTAAATATTAACTCTACAGATAAACTGAGATTCAGAGAGAGTAATTTCCATAGAATCATAGTTTCTACATGATGATTATTATAGTTAAACTATGATTTATGTGTCAGATGCTGCTCTAAAGATCTCGTGTGTATTAACTCACCACCAGAGACGCAGGTGCTGCTCTGTGCACTCAGTGGATGAAATGCCTTGGCAGAAACTAAATCATTTGCCTGTAGGCTGGCAAGTGGCTCAGCCAGAGTTCAGACCAGGCTCTTGGCTGCCAGGCCCGCACTCCAGGTCCCACGCCTAGGGATGCTGCGCTTAGTACCATGCCACTGCCCTTCTATGTTCCAGGAGGCTCACAGTGATTTGATTAGGGGACTGTGAGTGATTGGGTGTCTTTTATTCTCTGTACTATGTCTTCTGTTACGGTTATGTATTATTAATTACTATTTAAAACTATTGTCTAAATCCTAAAAATCAAACTAAAATTTGAAATAAATTATTTGGAAAAACTTTGCAGGGAGCTTCAGAAATAAAAAACAAAAACTTGGCCACTGCATGGAAGTTGTTTCATACTTGTCTACTTCTACTTTAGCTTTCCGTTTCCTAGAAATATGTTTGCACTGTGATTTTCAAAATAGAACTGTGCAGTACTTAAAATGTGTAAGAATCTGCAAAAACTACGGAACAAATTCTGAAGGTGACCTGAGAAGGCCAGATGGATAAGCGAATGCATCCAGGTGTCCCTGATTGTATTATGATAAAGTGTAAGGAGGTTGAACTTTACATAAATACCACTGGATATTTTTCTTTGTTAGATGTGGCCCCATGGTATTGGATGCTTTAATCAAGATTAAGAATGAAATTGACTCTACTTTGACCTTCCGAAGATCATGCAGAGAAGGTGAGCATTTCATTCCTGTTGGGCTCCAGATACTTGTGGTCTTCCAGAGAGGCTTGAGCTGGCCAAAACTGATAGAGACATCTAGAAAACAGCTGCAGCTCTCTGCTGGGATAACTTGCTGTGTGACCTAGTTCCTTTTCTTGGGTAAATGCATCCAAAATTCTAACCATGGTGCAAGTTCTGGTTTCTGAGTTTACTTTCCTTTAGGAGCATTCTATCCTGTGGTTACTGCACCTGGCGGACCCTATGAGCTGCTGCACGCCTCAAGGCCTAGCTAGGACCTGCTGGCTGGCACCCTCCATGCTGCTGAGCTGTTTTATTAAGGGAGCAGTGGAGAGCTTCTGTCTGGCACTTATGCTTGTCCAGCAGGGGAGATGTGCGTGTCTCCCTCAGCTCCCAGCATGACGTGTACTCGGTAGCTGTGTTCCGGATTGGTTGGCCCAGTGTCTCCCTCAGTGTGTGGTTACTTGTGCTGCTGGCACCACGTGAGCCCATTTGAGGCAGTGTGCAGACCAACATTTTCTACGTCAATAGCAATGTATTTATTTTCTGTATCGGAAAAATATAATTATTGCTGGGTGCGATGGCTCACACCTGTAATCCCAGCACTTTGGGAGGCCGAGGCGGGTGGATCACCTGAGGTCAGGAGTTCGAGACCAACCTGGCCAACATGGTAAAACCTTGTCTTTACTAAAAATACAAAAATTAGCCGGGCATGATAGCGGGCCCCTGTAATCCCGGCTATTGGGGAGGCTGAGGCAGGAGAATCACTTGAACCCGCGAGCTGGAGTTTTCTGTGAGCCGAGATCATGCCACTGCACTCCAGCCTGGGCAATAGAGTGAGACTATCTCAAAAAAAAAAGAAAAATATAATTACTAATAATGGTATAATAAGGATATAAGTGGTTTTTTAATGTGAATTTAAGCAAACAAGTTAAAGAAAACTCAAGAGATACTTTAAAGAAAGTTGATGCAGGTGGTTCTCAGATATGGCAAAAATTGCACGGGGTGCCGTGAAGGCCGACTGGCCTGATGGCCATGGAGCCAGACTGTGTGCCCGGCCCTGGTCTGTGCACTGGACATGAGGTAGATGAGTGTGCTTATTATTGACCTTCAATTTAAAGGAGAGGCCCAGAAAGGGTAATGGACTTCCTCAAGGACACATAGAGAGTGACTTGAGAGCCAGGAGTCAGTCAAAGCTGTCAGATTCCAGACTCCAGATCTGCTCTCTCAGGCACTGACTTGGCTTGAAACACCTGGGATAAAACAAAAGCAGAGAGTAACTTGGTTTTGTGAGGACACTGAGCTTTTTTCTAAGAGAACCCTAAAAAAAAAAAAAAAAAAAAAAGGAAAAGCCAGTATAGATATTAGCCCATTGCTTTTTATCTGTTCGACTGTACATTTCAAGCATTTCAAGTCTTTTCTAAATCTAATTTTTGCAAATGCTGATGGATATGATGATAGTTCAGCTGAGTCCTGCTGTTCAGGGAACATTCTGCAGCAGTTAAACAGCAGCCTTCCCCATGTAAGTCCTGACACCACAGGAAAGGTAGATGCTTTTCAGTAACCTTTCCCTGTAGGTCTCTTTCAGAGCCAAGAACATAAGGTATGACCCATCTGGACTAAAAGAAAAATGAGGCAGAATTGTATCAATTGCTACTCCTTTTTATGCCCATCTTGTTTTCTTTTTTTTTTTTTTTTTAATTCCCATCTTGAAAGAGAATTCCCAGAGAGCCTTTTTGAGAGAAAGGTCATTGGATTTATTTTTTTAATTTTTATGCCATTTCTTGTAAAAGCAAACTGCTCTAGTTGGATGCCAGGTGTACATAAATGTATTGATAATATCCAGTCTCTTGCTTAAGACACATCTTTGTGTTCTCTTAAACTCTTACTAAGATTTACATGAGAGGGAGAGAGTCTTACTGTCTTTTCTAGTCTTATGAAAGTGATAACTGACTGGGCACAGTGGCTCACGCCTATGATCCCAGTACTTTGGAAGGTCTAGTGGTAGGCCAGCTTGAGGCTAGGAGTTTGAGACCAGCTTGGGAAACATAGACTCCCTTTCCATTTAAAAAAAAAAAAAGGTGAGGCCAAGCGTGGCGGCTCATGCCTGTAATCCCAGCACTTTGGGAGGCTGAGGCAGGCAGATCACAAGGTCAGGAGTTTGAGACCAGCCTGACCAACATGTTAAAACCCCGTCTCTACTAAAAATATAGTAATTAGCCGAGTGTGGTGGCACGCGCCTGTAATCCCAGCTACTCAGGAGGCTGAGGCAGGAGAATCACTTGAACCTGGGAGGCAGAGCTTGCAGTAAGCCGAGATCGCGCCACTGTACTCCAGTCTGGGCGAAAGAGCGAGATTCCGCCTCAAAAGAAAAAAGAAAATGGTGATAACCAGTGCAACTTTCTCAAGCAATCAGGTTTCTCTGACCTAATGATCTTCAAAAAACAGCTTCAGAGGACTGGCACTAGAGGTTTAGAGTACATAATCATTTTTAAACTCCGAAATGCCCAGGAAATTTGCATATACAGGAAGTAGGTCCAGGCTAAGAAAATTCTCATGTCAGGGTCCTGAGTCAGCATGTTTTTTGTTTAGTTTGCTTTGCTTTGCCTCAGTTTCACATTAGTTGATTCTTCTCCTCTTTGGAAAGTCCATGCTGAGTCAGTTTTTGTGGGTTTCATAACCCCACGGTACTATGCTGCTTATTTTAAGTAGGAAAGCCTTACGTCTGTTGAGTGTGGTAGCTCAGGCCTGTAATCCCAACACAGTGGGAGGCAAAGGCAGAAGGATTACTTGAGGCTGTGAGTTAGAGACCAGCCTGGGCAATAAAGTGAAACCCTGCTCTACAAAAAAAAATTTCTTTATTTTTTTTTTGAGATAGAGTCTTGCTTTGTCACCCAGGCTGGAGTGCAGTGGCGCGATCTTGGCTCACTGCAACCTTCGCCTCCCCAGTTCAAGTGATTTTCCCGCCTCACCCTCCCGAGTAGCTGGGATTACAGGCACCTGCCACGACTTACATTTTTAGTAGAGACAGGGTTTTACCATGTTGGCCAAGCTGGTCTCGAACTCCTGACCTCAAGTTGTCTGCCCACCTCAGCCTCCCAAAGTACTGGGATTCCAGGTGTGAGCCACTTCACCCAACCTACAAAAAATTTTTTTTAATTCGTCGGGCATGGCGGCACATGCCTGTAGTCCCAGCTACTCAGGAGGCTGTGGTAGAGGTTCACTTGAGTCCAGAAGTTTGAGGCTAAAGTGAACTACAGTGAGCTATGACCCCCCCACTGCACTTCAGCCTGGGTGATAGAGCAAGACTCAGCCAAGAAAAAAAAAGAGTTATCTCTTGATAATCTGTATCCAGGTCACCTCAACCTTAAGATGACCAAGACAGTGTTGATTTACTTTACTTTTGGGTGTTGTATCTGTTAGATTTGTGTTCAAATAACAGTGGCTTTAAAAAACAGGCTTACAGGCGTGAGTCACGACGCCCACCGCTAGTCGGGAGGCTGAGACAGGAGAATCACTTGAACCAGGGAGGCGGAGGTTGTGGTGAGCCAAGATCGCGCCATTGCACTCCAGCCTGGACAACAAGAGCAAAACTCTGTCTCAAAAAAAAAAAAAAAAACATTGACGGGTGCGCAGTGGCCCACACCTGTAATCCCAGTGCTTTGGGAGGCCAAGGCAGGCAGATTGCTTGAGCCCAGCAGTTCAAGCCCAGCCTGGGCAACATAACAAAACCCTGTCTCTACAAGCCCCATCAGTACAAAAATTACAGAAAATTAGCTGGGTGTGGTGGGCTGCTTCTGTAGTCCCAGCTAGTTGGGAGGCTGAGGTGGGAGAATCACTTGAACTCAGGGGTTGAGGACTGCAGTGAGCTATGATTGCACCACTGCACTCCGGCCTGGTGACAGAGTGAGACTGTTTCTTTAAAAACAACAACAACAAAAAAAACCACACACACAGGCTGATTTTTCTCTCAAAACACTTGACACATAGAGCTAGAACTGCTGTGGAAACTCCATGGCGCCAGTAGTGCCCAAGCCCCTGGCCTCCTCCAGTGCCATCCTTGGCATGTGGCTTCTAACCTCAAGGTTGCCACATGGTCATGGAGTGGTTTTTGGAACTCAAGCCATTAGAACCACATTCGAGGCAGGAAGAAGGAAGGAAGGGAGAAAAGGCCACAGGCACCTCTGTCAGAGGCATGTTCCATGTCAGTGCTGCCCCTGATGGCAGAGCAAGGAGGACCCAGAAGAAAGGATTTGGGGCAGGACTGATTCCAGATATGGGTGAGGATGTGTTAAATGTGTGTCTCTTTCAGGCATCTGTGGCTCTTGTGCAATGAACATCAATGGAGGCAACACTCTAGCTTGCACCCGAAGGATTGACACCAACCTCAATAAGGTCTCAAAAATCTACCCTCTTCCGCATATGTATGTGATAAAGGACCTTGTTCCCGTGAGTTTCTGCATCTCTCTGGTTTTGTTTTTGTTTTTGCTTGCATGGGGGGTGGTGCTATGTGCGTTATGCTATTAGTTTTTTAGGGCAGGATTTGAGTATTTAAGGCTCCTCTTCTAGTCAGATAGTAAATAGATGGGACTATTTCCTATGTTATGGCAAGAGGAGGACCACAGTGTCACTGAGAGGTTAGGAAAATCCCCAGATCTAAGACAGTGTGACCAGAGTTTAATTAAAGAATTTGAATGGCAGAAGATAAATGCCTAGAAAATCCTCCAGCAGCTCATTTGGTGAGGTTTGTTTGAGAATAACAGGGCACAGAATTTTAGAGTTGGAACATTCCCAGAAATGAATAATTTGGCCATAACTACAAAGAAATCATGTGGAAAATACCTGTTGGGAAAGCAACAGCTGTTTATGAGTTCTACTTTAATTTCTGCCTCCCTGTATTTGACCACCTTTGCTGACGTGGTGTTTTCAAGGGCAGAAAGGACTGTGGGATTAGCAGGTTTCCCAGGTAGGTTAGGGAGACGTTTCCTAACCACGCTTAACATTGTGACCATTTCTCCTTTTGTAATCTTTGCATATATTCGTGACAAAGGAAGAGAGTCTGGCTTCTGCCTGGCATAGAGTGGACGACTAGTCAAGTGTCCAAGAAATGGGGTAAATAAAGCTGAGGTGATGATGAAATCTGATCCTTTTCTTCTTCTTCCTCTTAACCACAGGATTTGAGCAACTTCTATGCTCAGTACAAATCCATTGAGCCTTATTTGAAGAAGAAGGATGAATCTCAGGAAGGCAAGCAGCAGTATCTGCAGTCCATAGAAGAGCGTGAGAAACTGGTCATTAGTCCCTATTTATTGTTTTGATCTGAAAAATTTATGGCAAAGATGTTTGCCAGGAGTGTGACTTGTCAGGGAACATGAGCTGATGCAAGCCATTTAGTGTATCCTGGAAAGGAACTGGCACAAGGGTGGGGCAGTCATCCTCTTAGGGCCGGGTGAGTAGTGTGAACCCATGAATGGCCCAGAGTGGACCAAGGAGCTAGAGCCCCTGTGCCACACTGCAGGGGCGGGTGGTTGCTGTGTTGCAGTCCATCTTTTTCAAAATAAACCAGTATGTAAATTGCCTGGGCTTTAAAAGGTGACCGGTAAGTCAGAACTGTTCCCTCACTGGGGGCAAAATGAAACACATATGCTGGCCAGTTGTAACTACCACCATCCTGCTTTACAAATGGGAGTGAAATGTTAATGGCAAAACAGAGTATCGATGTTCATAATTCTGGTGATCTGTGGGATGGGATTGTTTCTGGCCTGCTGACTGTCTGGGAGTTGCCATTCCCATGTACAGGCTATAAAATCTTAAAGCAGAGGCATCATTATCAAGTTTTCAGTCTTTCTTCTTCTACACTACTTTTACTCCTCTGCGAAGAAATCTTCTCTGATTTGCACACTCCCTCCCTGCATACTCATGGACATGAGGAGGTAGGAATGGGCCAAATGGAGACAGAGCCCCAGCTGTAGACCTGCACAGGGCCAAGGGCAATGGCTGTGTCTTTTTCCTTTCTGGATCCCTAGGCCCTGGCGCATGTTATTTTATCAACAAATATTAGTTATGTAAATACTGTAAAAATATATAGAAATTTTTAAAAAGGCCAGATGCAGTGGTGCATGCCAATAGTCCCAACCACTCAGGAGTCTGAGGTAAGAGGATCACCTGAGCCCAGGAGTTTGAGAGTTTGACGCCAGCCCGGGCAACGTAGCAAGATTTTGTCTCTGAAACATGTACATATATATGAATATATGAAAAGTATCAGTTGTATGAATGAATAAATGAATTCTACCTTTTAAGACTTGGCAAATATTTAGCATCCTGTCCCGTTGCCCATAAAATGTTAAGAAAGGGGAGTTCGGCCAGGTGCAGTGGCTCACCTGTAATTCCAGCACTTAGGGAGGCTGAGGTGGGCAGATCACTTGAGGTCAGGAGTTCAGGACCAACCTGGCCAACATGATAAAACCTCATCTTTACGGAAAATACAAAAATTAGCTGAGTGTGGTGGCTTACACCTGTAATCCAGCTACTCAGGAAGCTAAGGCAGGAGAATTGCTTGAACACAGGAGGTGGAGGTTTCAGTGCGCCAAGATTGTGCCACTGCACTTCAGCCTGGGCAACAGAGCAAGACTCCGTCTCAAAAAAAAAAAAAACAAAAGGGGAGTCCTAGTAAGTGTGCCCAGTCTGTCACCATCGAGATAGTGAGGGTCAGCACAGTGGCCTGCAAGTCAGAGTAAACCTGGGATGAGACTTCAGAGCCACTCTTCTCAGACTGCAGCTCTGCCCCTCAGTTTCTACCTCCCAGAGTCTCGTGCATCCCAGAGTCCAGGCTGAACCAGGCCCTCTGGCCCAACGAGTCCTCTTGCATTCCTAGGCAGGACTGATGCGTAGCTAGCGAACATCTCCCAGATGGGATACTACTAGGGATTGAAGAGTTCCCCTGAGCATGTTTGGTTTCTAGATACAAGTTGAATATTCCTTATCCTAAATGCTTGGGTTTCAGTGTTTGGGGTTTCAGGTGTTTTCAGATTTTGGAATATTTGCCTTACACTTACCAGTTAAGCACCCCAAATCCAAAATCTGAAATCCATGCTCCAGTGAGCATTTCCTTTGAGCAGCATATTGGTGCTCAAAAAGTTTCAGATTTTGGAACATTTTGGATTTCAGATTTTCAGATTTGGGATGCCCAACCTGTAATAGAAATTTACTCATTTACATACCAAACATTTAACATTTTTTTGCTCCCTTGAATTAGTATGCTGAACTTAATAAATAATTGGAAAATATGGAGAAATTTATGTATGTATTTATTTTTAATTGGGCAGCCCCCAAACCGGAATAGGTTCAGAGAGGCTCCATTGTTTTTTAAATAAGCTATAATTTCCAGCCTGGGGAACATAGGGTGACCCTGTCTCTGCAAAAACTTTAAAACTTAGCCAGTCATGGTGGTGTGCACCTATAGTCCCAGCTACTCAAGAGGCTGAGATGGGAGGATTGCTTGAGCAGAAGAGTTCCAGGCTGCAGTGAACTGTGATTGTGCCACTGCGCTCCAGCCAGGGGGACACAGGAAGACCCTGTCTCAAAAAAATAATTGATAATTCCACCACCAAAACATAATCTCTGTTAATATGTTAATATTTATAATTTCCTTTGTTTTTTGTTTATTACACTGTATTTTTATGTAGCTGGGGCCAAAATGTAAATATGCTTTTATATTCTGCTTTTTTCACTTATGTTACTGTGAGCATTTTCTCCATGTTCTTAAAATTCTTCATTAGCATTAACTTACACTTTGCTTTCTGCTGCTTCAGATGTATGCACCATGCATTATAAAACCATTTCACTATTGCTGGACAATGAAATTGTTTCCAGTTTTTTACTGTTAGAAATAAGGCTAGATGAACATCTTTATCCTTCAAGTTCTGCCCCAAAACATTCTAATTTCTTTTTACGGATTTTTCTAGGAGTGGGTTAAAGAATATGACTATTCTAAAGACCCCTAATCCTATGACCTTATGCCTTCTAGCCCAATGGGGCCAGTTGACACTCCCACCAGCCGTCTGAACAGCTGAACCAAATAGATTTGGTTGAAGACTCATGGTTCAGTCACAACCATCGGTTCTGTCTCATCTGTTCTCAACTGTCACCTCAGGTGTCAGTGGGCCCCTTTCGTTTTGCTGCTTTTAATCCATTTCTGTTGTTTCCAAACTCAGAAAGCCCAGTTTGTGTTTCGGACTTGTTGGGCAGATTGAGCCAGTGTGGCAGGTGTGAAAGTGCAGGAAGCCAGAGCCAGCTGCTGGGGCCACATCCTGATTCTGCTGCCTACAGTGGCACGTCCCTGGGCACATGGCCTAACTCGCTCTCTGTGCCTTGGTCTTTACCTGTAAGTGGAACTTGCTGGACTCACCTCACAGGATTACTGTGATGATCAGTTGAGGAAAACGTGTAAGGCGCAGGGCTCTCCGTCAGGATTGGCAGTGGCAGTCACTGGGGATGATGTTGAGGTTTCCAGTGAAAACCTGAGGGCCCTTCTGCTGAGCCCAGGGCAGAAGCAGCTATAGACTTCTGCTGCTTCAGCCCCCAGGCTTTTGAATCTCTCCCCTCTTGACCGCATTCCAGGAAGTTGGAATTGATGGGAGTTGTTTTTGTATTCTTGTTTTCTATTTCTTTTTTAGACAAGTGAGAGGTTCTTGTTTATTGAAGTTTCGGAAAGTGCACTATACGTGGACTTAAGAACCCTGGGCAGATGTTTACATTTCACTTGCAAGATCTTTATTAATCTGCTAAATATCTGCAAATCACACCTTGGATTTTGCCAAGAAAATTCACGTGCAAGCAGGCATTTTATTCATGCACTGACCCCAAAGGTCACATTTAATCAGCTGAAGACATAGCAGAGTCTCTACCCTCACAAGCTCCTGCCTCTCCTTTCTCCCCATACAGGACGGGCTCTACGAGTGCATTCTCTGTGCCTGCTGTAGCACCAGCTGCCCCAGCTACTGGTGGAACGGAGACAAATATCTGGGGCCTGCAGTTCTTATGCAGGTGAGGTTCTCCTTAATTGCTTTAAGAGAAATTGATACTGAAGCATCCAGAAGTCCAAGAGGACAATAGACAGCTGTAAGCCAGCCATTCTGAGGGGCCTGGTTTCCTTCATTGCCATCCAGTCCAAACAGGGTAATTGGTTGTATTGCATTCACTTGCTTTCGGTAAATCTGGGGCCTTGTCTGCAAATTGCCTTTGTTTCAGTGTGGTAAGAGTCACCCCAAGGGGTGGCAAACCATGCCTTGCAGATGTTTAAAACGTATTTCCGTATGCCTGGTGGTCAGAGGCTCCCCATCTCCCTCTGATAGGATTTGTAACATAAGATTTGTAGTGTGCAAACAGGGGAGAAAGCAGTGTCTTTGAAGGGCAGCTGCCCAGCTATGAGATTAGAAGCTGTTTCCCAGCTAATGAAAGCCTGGATTTAGGGGTTGCCTAGAAAGAAAATAGTATTGGTGTTCACTGCAAAGAAAGTCACTGTCTTTGTTCCCAGAAAGCTTGTGCTTTTTTAGATGTGTGCTTTTCATAGTGTAAGCAACTCAAAAACCAACTTCTCTTTCTCATTTTCCCACAGAAAGAGAAGTTACAGGTTTGTGTGACCACATGAGCAGTATTGATTCCCAGCCATGTAAAAATTGAATAATGAAGTACGCTTACACTTGTCACTTTACCAGCTGCTCCGAGTTGTTGGGGATGTAGAGGTCCTCTAAGTAACACTGCTAGAGCAGGTCCATGGTCATGTGATTAATTCGTTTCAGCTTCTGATTCAGGCTGCTGAGAGGGCTGTGCGAATTCAAAGAATCGTTAAGTGGGACAAATACTATCTGTAGACAGGTCTATTAAATCATTCCTTTACTCAGAGACAGCGAGTCCAACATGGGTAGGTGCCATAAAGACAGATAAGAGGGTTATATGATACAGTCCCTGCCTTCACCAAATTATAAGCTGGGTAGGAAGCTATTAAGCAACATGAAATAATTAGGAGATGATGCCCAGTGTATATAATGAAGCACCTGGGTACCAGGTGCAGTATGGATCAAAGGTTTGCAGGGACCATTAATCAAGTGGAGCTACACGTGTTGGGAACCTTTCTTTGCAAGATGGACAAGAATTAGAGTGTGGAGATAAGGCATCTAAGCTGAGTGAATTCCCTTTCCTCTGCACTCCCAGAGCTTTGAGTTGAGCCAGGGTACCGCTCTGGCCTGTTGATTGGCAGCTCAGCTAATCGGTCCCTGGTTTTCCAGGCCTATCGCTGGATGATTGACTCCAGAGACGACTTCACAGAGGAGCGCCTGGCCAAGCTGCAGGACCCGTTCTCTCTATACCGCTGCCACACCATCATGAACTGCACAAGGACCTGTCCTAAGGTACGTGGGGCTGGTGACCCTCAGCTCTGCCTCAGAGCTGACATGCCAGAGGTAGCATGTGCTTACAAAGAGGCGATTGGTGGAGAGCAACCCTAGTCACTTGAGATGAAAAGGGAGCAGCATGTGCCTGTCCCTTCAGTGTGAACCTAGGAGCTAGTTTGGCTCTTAGTTGCAAGAAGTAGACTGACTCGGGCCAGCTCAGGAGCAGGCTTTATTTGTGGGCTACACAGGGACATTGTGGGAGTTAAGGATACACAGGAACCCATGAGCAGGTACCTGCGTTCAGCCTGACTTCATAGGAAACAGAAAGCGAAAGCCATCAGAATGCGGGCAGCTGTGAGGACTACATTTCTTCTCCATCTCTTTCTTGCGATGTCGGCTGCTAATCTGCCCTGCTCTCCAGCAGCCTGTTCTTTCCTTCAGCTCTGTGGAGGTTTTCTCTGACTCAAAGCTCTGACTTTCGTTCCTCTTCCTGCTTGCATTTGCTGCTGCTTTTGGCTCACTCTGGCCTGGATTCTGCCTCCCAGCACACTTCCAGCTTCAGCCACCCGCCATCTGCTCCCAGCACTTCTCAGCACAGGTTCCCAAGAGGGTGTCACATTGGCCCAGCTCAGCTTCTCATGCCTGCACATCAGAGGCCACAGCTGGCTACAGACTGGCTGCCCTTTGGCCAGGTTCTGTCTCAGTCTGTTTTGTGGTACTATCACAGAATTTCACAGACTCGGTAATTTATAAAGAAGTTTATTTGACACACAGTTCTAGAGGCTGGTACCGGCGTCTGACAAGAATCTTCATGCTGTATTACCCCATGGCAAAAGGCAGAAGGGCAAGAGAAAGGGAGCCCAAGCTTATCCTTTTTTTAGAGATGGAGTTTCACTCTTGTTGCCCAGGCTGGAGTGCAATGGCACAATCTCGGCTCACCGCAACCTCCGTCTCCCAGGTTCAAGCAATTCTCCTGCCTTAGCCTCCCGAGTGGCTGGGATTACAGGCATGCCCCACTCATGCCCGGCTAATTTTGTATTTTTAGTAGAGGTGAGGTTTCTCTATGTTGGTCAGGCTGATCTCAAACTCCCGACCTCGGGTGATCTGCCCACCTTGGCCTCCCAAAGTGCTAGGATTACAGGCATGAGCCACCATGCCCGGCCCTTCTCATCCCCCTTTTTTTTTTTTTTAAAGACAGGGTCTCTGTTGCCCAGGCTGGGGTGCAGTGGTGCAATCATAGCTCACTTCTGCCTGGAACTCCTGGCCTTTTAAGTGATCCTCCTACCTCCTGAATAGCTAGGACTACAGGCACACACCACACTTGGCTAATCCAAACTCATCCTTTTATCGGGAACCTACTCCTATGATAATGGCCATCCATTGGTGAGGGCAGAGCCGCCATAACCTAATCACCTCTGAAAGGTCCCACCTCTCAATACCGTTGCAGTGGGGATTAGGTTTTCAACACATGAGCTTTCAGGGACACGTTCAAACCATAGCAGGTGTGAGCCCTGGTCCAGTCAGCCTTGCCCAGTGGGCAGGGAAGGGCCAGGGCTGTGTGGTTCAGAACATGGCTGCCTTCTGAGCAAAGACTGTGGGCGAGTGATTTCACTTAAAAGTTGCAGTGAGTCGGTGGACGGCAAGGTGGAAAACTGTAGGGTGGCCAGTTAGCGGTAAAAAAAAGATTACATCATGTATTTGAAAACATCAAATCCAAGCTGTAGAATTCACTTGTGATTTTTTTTGCCTGGAAACTCTCTGTGTTTCCAGTGGCCTCGCCAGGGGAGCCCCCAGGCTCCAGCTCCCCTCTATTGCCTGGGCTTCCATCTGGGTCCTGTCCCCAGGACTGTGGTTTGCCATGCTTGCGCCTGTGAATAGCTACTGACCTCTGAGGCAAGTTATGCTATGAAAGCGCTTGGAACAGTGCCTGGCATAGAGTAAGCACTCAATAAATGTCACCTTCTGTTATTTTTTTAAAACCATGAGTACTGAGCTTGTTTGAGACAGAGACAGCATCTTCAGTGGTGGGGCCTGGCTGTGTACTTCTTCAGAAGCTCTGCAAGTGACTCTAAGGTACATTCCTGGTCACAAACCTGTGCATGGAGGGGATGGGTGCAGCAGACAATGAGACAGCCAAGAACAGGTTCTCTGTGCCTTGCCCTTCCTTCTATAAAACGGCTGGAAGTTGGGACTGAAACATAGACATAGGCCGATCATGAAACTGGAAGGGACTTGAGAACCATCAAGTTTAACCCCCTTATAAAGATGGGGAAATTGAGCCCCAGGTGGGGAGGGGAGTGACTCGCCCAAGATCACTGTCAGGTCAATGGGAAGGTAGGACTAGAGTTAGACCATCTGCCTCCCCATCCAGTGCTCTTTCTTCCTGCACGGATTGGGTATGTACCAACCTTCTAAGTCTAAACACCTTCCTGACCCTGTGGGGACCGGAAATACGCAGGTGGTTCCAGATTGAGAAGGCTATACAGTGAAAAGTCTCCCTCCCACTCCACCCAGCCGCCTCCCTAGAAGTCAGATTCTTGTGTGAACTTCAGAGGTATTTTATGCTGCACACAAATGCCTATATGTCCTCTTCTGCCTTTTTTATATCACACTTATCTGTATTTTTTCACCCACTATATTTTGGAGATTATCCCATGTCAGTATATGAAGCATGTCTTTTTGACCAGTCTAGACAATATAGTGAGATTCTATCTCTACAAAAAAAAATTTTTAATTAGCCAGGTGTGGTGGCATGCTCCTGTAGTTTTAGCTACTTGGGAGGCTGAGGCCGGAAGATCACTTGAGCCAGGAGTTCCAGGCCACAGTGAACTATGATCACACTTCAGCTTGGGTGACAGAGCAAGACCCTGTCAAAAAAAAAAAAAAGTATCTTCTTTCTCTTCTTCTCTCAATATCTCTTTTCTTTCTTTCCTTTTCTTCTTTCTTTCCACAACACTTTGGGGGGTAGACTTATCCTTCTAAAATGAGGGAAGCCTTCACTAACGTCAGATAAGACCTTGTCTCATTTTACCAAGTACTTGCTTGTCTCTCTTTCTGCTTCAGTGAGGGTGGCATTCAGTGGGTTTAATTATTATGCCTCCTGCAAAGCAGATGTTAACAGCTGTAGGGGCAAACTGCAGCTAACACCAATGGTATTGGCCAGTTGAACTCATCATGGTTTTACAAAGGGTTAATAGAGGGTCGTTTCTTCCATGTACCTTTGAGAGCTGGTATATGCTGATTTCTGCTGCTGCCGATTTAATAATAATGGTGATGATGTAAAAGATTTAGAGATGTCTGGCTGATTTTGACGTTGGCCTGTAGTCCTAGAAGAGACACTATCCTGGGTGTCTTTGAACATTTCAGAGAGTGCAGCTCTGCCCTGGGCCTGTTTGCCTGTTAGAGTGAGCCACACAAGAAGGAATTGAACGTGGCAGAGCTCTTGCCAGAGGGAACTAACCATCTTCAAATGTTAAAAAAGGTAGAAGAGAGCCCTTAGCCCAACCCCTATGGTTTTGAGGGACTTGATTTGCATTCACCTTGCTTTGACACTGAACCAGCTGAGGAAGGAGTTTCACCCAAGATCTTGGGTTTTCCCATTCAGTTTCAGTTATCATTTGTTACTGATTCTCTTCTCTTTTTTAAAGGGTCTGAATCCAGGGAAAGCTATTGCGGAAATCAAGAAAATGATGGCAACCTATAAGGAGAAGAAAGCTTCAGTTTAAGTGTTTCCATGCTAAACATGACTTAAAACCAGCTCAGAGCTGAACATAATTTATATCTAATTTGAGTTCCTTTAAAGATCTTGGTTTTCCATGAATACAGCATGTATAATAAAAATTTTAGGAAATAAATGTTATTCTACTTTATTAACAAAAAAAAAGAACCCTGTTCCTTTACTTGCTGCAGAGGAATGTGAAGGTGCCAGGAGTCCTTGTCCTTGGAGAGATGGACAGGGCTCCAGAGCTGAGCAGGGGTGGGGTACCCTAGCTAGAAGGAAGTGATGAGGCGTGGAACTGACATCAGACAGGGCCTGTGGCTTGTTCCCAGCTTTGCTGCTCACCAGCTGGACAACCTTGGACAAGTTCCTTCACCTCTATGCTGCTCCATTTGCCCATGTGCACATGGGATCCATAATTGTGCCTACTTCATTCATCTGGTATGAGAATGCCTGGCACTTATTCTGAACACTCAGTGTTAGTGTTCTATGTCATCCCGGTTTCTATAGTTTTCAGTACCAGAATTACTGAAAACTAAATCTTGGTAAGTCTTTGGATATGTTGGTGAAGCCAGGTTTGAGATTCCTCCAGCACAGAGCAATGACCCTGATCAGCTGTGAATCCAGTTAGTTCCACAGAGGACCTCGTGGGGCTTCTCACTGCAAACATGAACTCCACAGCACCTCTGCCTTGGCTGGGAGGCTCACTGCACAGCCGGGTGTGGTAGCTCATGCCTGTAATCCCAGCACTTTGGGAGGCTGAGGCAGGTGGATCATTTGAGGTGAGGAGTTCGAGACCAGCCTGGCCAACATGGTGAAACTCTGTCTCTAGTAAAAATAGAAAAATTAGTCGGGCAGTAATGGCACGTGCCTGTAATCCCAGCTACTTGGGAGGCTGAGGCAGGAGACTCACTTGAGCCTGGGAGGTGGAGGTTGCGGTGACGGAGATCACACCACTGCACTCCAGTCTGAGCAACAGAGTGAGACCCTATCTCCACAAAACAAAAAAGCAATGCAAAAAAGGGGAAAGGGGGAAAGTAAAAGTGGAAGCTCCTCCAAACTCATTGCCTGTTGACAGCTTAGATATTTCCTTCCACACCCTACATTATTACAGATACATAGCATATTTAAAACTCTCACTTCAAAAGTAAGGCACCGTAGAGCCAGGAGCTGTGGCGTGTGCCCCTAATCCCAGCTACTCGGGAGGCTGGGGTGGGAGCATCGCGTAAGCCCAAGAGGTTGGGGCTATGGTTTGCCATGATTGCACCTGTGAATAGCTACTGCACTCCAGCCTGGGCAACATAGTGAGACCCCATCCCTTTTAAAAAAAAAAAAAAAAAACACTTGGCACAGTGGTTTACACTTGTAATCCTAGCACTTTGGGAGGCCAAGGTGGGAGGATTGCTTAAGGCCAGGACTTCAAGATCAACCAGGCCAACATAGTGAGACCCTGTCTCTTTGTTTTTTTAACCTATTAAAAAATTTAAAGAAAAATAGGGTACCCTGTAGTCTGCCAGCAGCTTTCTATTTTTACCTCACATAGAAGGGAGTTCAGTGCTAATAAAGACCTACCTTAATCTGTGTATGTGTATGTAAAAATTTTTGGAACTGCAGCTTAAGAGCACTGTGGCATGGGTGTACCCTTACTTAACCATTCCCCTACTAAGGCACATTCGGGTGGTCCCTATTCACCTTTTCACCCAAGGGTGCTTTTTTAAGTTGTAGCTGGAAACCTCTGGATCATCTGGAAAACAAAAGCTTCATGCATCCTGAGGCAAGCAGCTGAGAAAACGTGTGACTCACCCGATAATGAGCCTTAATGAGCATTTTCTGGCTTAAAAGGGGTTGATTCAACAAGCATTGTCTCAGGCATTATAGAAGGTGAGGTGCTGGGGACAAGGATGAACAAGATTTGTTCCCTCCTACCACCTAGGAGCCAAGGTCACAAAGGAAAAAGGAACAAACATCAGAAATTTTGAGAACAGGGCCATGTACCCTTCACTACAGCATCTTGGAACTCTTGACTATCTCAGTGAGACACACGGCACACGGCCCTGTGGCGTTGAAGCCTAAGATTGTGGAGTGCAGCTGGCTTCTTGAAAGACAGTGGAACCTGACCTGCAGGCCATGTCTGTGGGTAGCTTCTGTTCCCCAGCTCAGACCTCCAATGGCTTTCTATCAGCCTGGGGAAAGGTCACATTCCTTGGATTCATGGATACTTTGACTTGGCTTCTAATCTCCAGATCTGTAAGGAAAGATGGGTTTCTCTCATGAATGACTTATTTATTTATTTATTCATTCATTCATTTATTTATTGGAGTCTCTCTCTGTCACCAGGCTGGAGTGCAGTGGTGCAATCTTGGCTCACTGCACACTCCACCTCCCGCGTTCAAACGATTCTTCTGCCTCAGCCTCCCAACTAGCTGGGATTACAGGCATACCCACCACACCCGGCTAATGTTTGTATTTTTAGTAGAGACAGGGTTTCACCGTGTTTGTTGGGCAGGCTGATCTCTAACTCAAGCGTTCCACCTGGCTCGACCTCCCAAAGTGCTGGGATTACAGGTGTGAGCAAGCACACCCTGCTTCTCATGAACAACTTAATGCCTTGTAAAGATGGGTCCACAACAACTGCTAAGAGGCAGGGTGTAGCTTGGGAGTTGCCACTTCAGATCAACGTCATCAGAGGCTGAGTTGACTCTGATGGTCACTCTCCACAGTTGAACTCCAAGTTAAATTGGTAGTTATCAACTGATAGTTTAGTTTACTGCTTATTTAATCTTTCATTGAATTGGAGACAAATGTTCTATTGAAACAGTCACAAAGGCTTTTCCCTGCAGACCTGTGCAGGGAACGGAACAGTATTTTGTCCTGTACGTTACTTCTGTGTCCAATGTGCCTTCATTTACGAGATAATACTTCCAGCCTGGCCCTGTGGCTCACGCCTATAATCCCAGCGCTTTGGGAGGTCGGAGGATTATTGAGCCCGGGAGTTAGAGGCTGCTGTGAACTATGATCATGCCTCTGCACTCCGGCCTGGATCACAGAGCCAGAACCTGCCTCTAAAGAAATTAAAAATAAAAATAGAATTTCGTAGGACTGAAGCCAGCCATCCCTTCTTACCTAGCTCTGGACATGTTGAACATCTGTGACTCTATTTTCCTATCTGTAAAATGGGAATTAACAGCACTCCCTTCTCAGAATTATGGTTGAAGTCTAAATAATAGTAAATGTGAAAGCATCTTGCCTGCAAGAGAGTAAATGCTCCATAAACTCAAGTGAACGGATTTGTCTTGAGTACCTACTATCTGAAAGACTCTCTAGTGAATGCTGGGAGGCTGCAAGAGTAATTTCTTCCCAGCCCTCTGGAGTTGACAGCTGGTATATTTCTGACATGACTGGCCAGAGCTAGAGGCCTCCCTGTTGGGAGGATGGTTTTACCGTGCAAGGCTAATATTGCTTATTTCTCATCTCTCCCGTCACATTGCTCAGGGCAGGGAGGGACTCCCATTGGTCAAATTCTCTTCAGGCCCCTTCCCTTTCTGGCCCCAGGATAACTACCATACAAAGTGCTGAAACTCGGCCGGGCACAGTGGCTCACTCCTGTAATCCCAGCACTTTGGGAGACCGAGGTGGATCTCTGAAACCCAGGAGTTCGAGACCAGCCTGGGTAACATGGCAAACCCCCATCTCTAAAAAAAAAAAAAAAAAAAGAAAAAAAAAAAACAGAAAAATCAGCTGGGCGTGGTAGTGCTCAACTGTAGTCCCAGCTACTCAGAAGGCTGCGGTGGGAGGATCACTTGAGCCCAGAAGGTCGAGGCTGCAGTGAGCTGAGGTCACGCCACTGCACTCCAATCTGGGCAGCAGAGAGAGACCCTGTCTTAAAAACAAAAAAAAAAGAAAAGAAAACTGAAAACCCACTTTACTGTGTGTCTAGATAGCCATAATCCTACCAACAGGATTTACTAGGTGAAAAAAATCCTCTTTTGTTGCAAAAATCTGGCGAAACTAGAGAAATCGAAAAGTAAAACAATGCTCTGGAATAAACTAGCCCAAATTAGTGATTTCTCAAGCTTTTTGCCACTGGGACCAGGCCTATTACGCCCTCTGCATGGGCTCCCAAGAGAGCCACAGCCTAGAAGGGAAACTGTTCAGTCGGTTCTCGCCCATGTGGGACTGGAAATCTCAGACGCGGTTATCCGGGAAGACAGCCTGGGTCACAGACCTCCTCAATGACCACACACTGAGAGCCACTTCCCCAAAGGTAACCCCAAGCAGATGGCAGGGCCTCCCACATCCTCTGTGGTTTGGAAGGAAGCTTCCTCTGGCCTTCTGCCTCATTAAGGGGAAGAGACCAGCTGCAGGTGTGGCTCCTTCCCAGCTGGCTCAGGGAATAGAGCCGCTTTAAGGCCAAGTAGCCTTAGCAATAAAAAGAATGAAGGGGGCACCCTTGCAAGGCAGTCTCCCATGCAGTCCCCAAGTCCTCTGCTTTTCTATTTATTTATTTTTATTTTATTTTTATTTTTTATTTTTTAGAGGGAGTCTCACTCTGTTGCCCAGGCTGGAGTACAGTAGGCTCACTGCAACCTCTACCTCCTGGGTTCAAGCAATTCTCCTGCCTCAGCCTCCTGAGTAGCTGGGATTACAGGGGCGCACCACCACACCTGGCTCATTTTTGTATTTTTAGTAAAGGTGGGGTTTTGCCTCATTGGCCAGGCTGGTCTTGGACTCCTGACCTCAAGTGATCCACCCGTCTCAGTCTCTCAAAGTGCCTGAATTATAGGCATAAGCCACCACACCCGGCCCCCTCTGCTTTTCTGAAGCCTCACATCCAGTGCCAGGATCTAAAGCAAGCAGCTGGCTTCTACCAAGTTCCTGCCATCTCATTTCATCCTCTCCATGACTTCCATTTTGTAGGTAGGGGGAAGGAGAGGCTTAGAGAGGGAAAGTGACGTTTTAAAGCTCACACAGCTAGAAAGCAACTCACGCGTCCATGTCTTTCTGATGCCATGTCCCTTGCCACCATACCATACTACCTCTTGCCAAGGCCACCTGGGCTAGCCACTTCCAAAGCCAGCCTTCCTGCTGCCCTGGGGCCTGGGTTCCTGCCAGAAATTGAGCTAAGCCCTGGGGGAGGACATGGGAGTTCTGAAAAGTTAAGCAACCTGCCTCCCCTGGAAGTGTCACCGGAAGATGAAACAACTCTTGTCACCTGGCCCAAGGAAGCCAGTCCCATGCCCCAGGTGGTCAACAGGAATGGCCCCCAACCGGCTGGCTCGGGCAGCCTGCCCCAACTGAGTAAATGGCTCCACTGGCACCCAGCTGCTCAGGCCAAAACCCTGAGAAGCATCTTGAATTCCACACATTCCTGCACCCCCACATCCTATCCACCAGCAAGTCCTGCCAATGCGTGTTCCTGTACCAAATAGTCACTGGGATCTTGCTATGAATCAGGTGCTGCTTTCCCTCCTGGGGTCTATCCCCTACCCACACCCTCACCACCATCACAGCTGTGTCTCCTTCCAGCCCCTTCCACAATAGGGATCATTGGAGTTTTCCTTTCCTTGACTAGGGCTACTTCTCAGTAGACAGCAGCCTACACAGGAACAAAGGCATCTCTGTTTTGTTCATTCTCACGTTCCTGGCTCCTAGAGCGGTGCTGGCACTCCATAAGTTCATCCTGGACAAATGACTGGTGATCCTGCCCAAGTCTATCCTTGGCCCTAACGTGAACCCTCCCTTGTTTGCCCTGGGATCTCACAGATCCACTCTCCCCTTTGGAGCTCCTCTGTCCAGAGGTCCTGGAGACAGGGAGCACTATGCCTGTGCCTGTCACTATGGGGTAGCGGGATAAATGCTGCACACAGGTATGACATCTCTGGTGCCTTTCAGGGGTCTCCATGAATCCCCTCAGTGCAGGTGTGTCTACAGGTCACGCTATGAGGCTTCTCTTTCTCTGGCATTTCAAGGCCTCCAGTGCATCACAGCAGACTCTCCCTGGGTCTCTGTGGAGGCACATCTGACCCTGTGAATCTCTGGGCAGGTGTGTCTTCCTTCTCCGCATTCATCAAGCAGCACCAGGCACTGTCTCAAGTGCTTGATACGCATTTTCTTTTCTTTTTCTTTTTCTTTTCTTTTTTTTTTTTGAGACGGAGTTTCGCTCTTTTTGCCCATACTGGAGTGCAATGGCACGATCCCGGATCACAGCAACCTCCACCTCCTGGGTTCAAGCGATTCTCCTGCCTCAGTCTCCCGAGTAGCTGGGATTACAGGCATGCGGCACCACACCCAGTCGACACGCATTTACTTGTGTGATCCTCGCAGCAGTTCTCTGTGAAGCAGGCATTGCTATCCTACAAGTTGGGAAAAGAGGGCCAGAGAGGATCGGTGACTTGCTCACGGTCGCATGGCCTGGAAGACATGGAGAGCTGGACCAGCACGCACAGTCCCTAACCATTGGGACATGCAGGGGGGCTGCCTCCGTGAGGTGTGCGTCTCAGGTCGCCCCGCCCCCGGTGTGTGCTGAGGAGTCGGCGGGGACTACAAGTCCCGGCAGCCCGGGCGCGGGCGTGGCGAGGGCCGCAGAGGGCCGCAGAGGGCCGGGCGGGGCTTGCGGCGCGCACGGAGGGACTGCGGCAGTGTCGGAGCCGCGCAGAGCCTGGTAGCCCAGGTGCCCCGCCCGCGCCAGCCCAGCTCCAGCCCCGCGCCAGCCCAGCGTCCCCCGCCCCGGGCCGCCCGGACCGCGCCCCTGCCCAGGGCCTTGCGCACGCCGGGGCCCAGGCCGAGGGCCGCAGCGCCGGGGCCGGCGATGAGCGCGAGGAGTCGGCATGAGCGCAGGTGAGTGCGGAGCCCGGGTCGGCCCGAGCCCTGTGCGGTGTCCGGCCCGCCCGTAGTCGTCGCCCCTTCGAGGGAGACAGGAGGTGACGCCCCCCATCGCGGGGTCGCGAGCCCAGGGAGGGGGCCCTGGGCGGGGATCCTGGGCCCGTCCCCTCCCTTTGGACGGGGACTCGGCCCCGGTTTCTTCCCAGAGACGCCGAGGCCGGGGATGGCGTCGACGCGCACAGCCGGTCCCTCCCCTCCCCTGCACTCCACAGCTGCGGGATTGGAAGCCCGGCGCTTGTGCAAGAGGGTCCTGGGGCCGTGCGGGGACGGGGAGGCCACCCCACGTCCACTTAATTGGATCTCACCCCGAGTGACGGATGTCCAGGTCGGGGAGGCGGCTGCATCCTCGGGCCTCTGGGCAACCCCTCTGGGCTGAATGAATGAATGGGGTTGGGGAAGCCAGGACCGCATTTTCTGGGTAGATGTCCGGGCCACAGCACCACTCCTGATCCCCTGCCTCAGGCCCCCAGAGAAAAGCTGTCACACCCAGGACCAAGGGCCACACCCTCCATGCGACCCATCCCGGGCCAGTTGCCCTACGCCCACTCCTCCAGGGTCTAATTTAAATCCCACCTGCTGGGAATGGGGCCAGTCACCCTCCTCTATCCAGAAAAGTCTCATCTCAGTGTCTGTCACTCAGCCTTCAGCCCCACAGCCTAGAGTGCACCCCTGGCGAGGGAGGGGAAAGAATGAGGAAAGACGTCCCCTAGAATCCGGATCCAAAGATGGGAAGACAGTTCACACACACTCGCGCCCCAGCCTGGCAGAAGACAGGAGCTCCCTGCCTCCGGGAACCACAGCCCCGGAGGAGGCAGCCGCCCTGGACTGCTGCCAGGTCACCAGCAGGAAGCCGAGGCTTCCGCAGGAAATAAGAGGTCCCAAATGGCTCTAGCCCCTCCGCTCCACAGTGCTGGTGACATTGCCCTGGGGCTGTGACCTCAGACCAAGTTCAAGTCCAGTCTTGGCCGCTCATAGCTGTGTGACTTTGTGCTTGTTAATCCACTTCTCTGAGCCTCATTTTAAATGGGAATCCTAATCTGTACTTTTCATGGAATGGTCGTAAGGAGGAATGTGCTCATTCAGACACACTCATTTCCAGCTTCTCCCCTTTCAAACTCTATGACCCTGGACAAGGGATTCTGTTCCTCAGTTTCCCCAACTGTGCAATGGGGATAATCATAGTCACTATCCCAGAGGGTTGTGTGTGAAGCTTCATTGAGTTAGCACACTGAAGGGCTTCCACAGGGCATGGTGAGCGCTCCATGGGAGCTGCTGTTAATCAGAAGAGCAATGACAGGCCAGGCACGGTGGCTCATGCCTGTAATCCCAGCACTTTGGGAGGCCGAGGCAGGCAGATCACTTGAGGTCAGGAGTTCAAGACCCGCCTGGCCAACATGGCGAAACCCCATCTCTACTAAAAATACAAAAATTAGCTGAGTGTGGTGGCGTGTGCCTGTAGTCTCAGCTACTTCAGAAAGCTGAGGCAGGAGAATCGCTTGAACCTGGGAGGCAAAGGGTGCAGTGAGCCAAGATCTCGCCACTGCACTCCAGCCTGGGAGACAGGGAGACTCCATCTCAAAAAAAAAAAGAGCAATGCCATCATGAAGGTGCTCTCGCCCCCCACACAGCATGTGGGTGCCTGTTCTGGGCTGGTCTGAGCTGGTGAGTGTTCGGATACCCTCCCGCAGCCGCCCTGGGGAGACTGGGCTGTGGCTGGGGATAAACAGATGTACTGCAGGAGAGAGTGCCCTGGGCGTGATCCTTGCAGGGAGGGGCTCTGGAGGTTTCCACAGCAGTGACTTCCTCCCTCAAGTTCCGTACCCCTTCTCCTCCTTGCCAAGGTTGACTGAGAGAGTGTCATTGTGAAGTGACAGTCATACGATTGACATGAGGAAGAACTTCCCAGGGGGACCGCTGTTTACATACTGGGGACTCCACCCTCTTTATGAAGAACCTTTTGTTCATAAAGAGTCTTGAGGCTGGGCCTGGTAGCTCAAACCTGTAATCCCAGCACTTTGGGAGGCTGAGGTAGGAGCATCGCATGAGGCCAGGAGTTCAAGATCAGCCTAGGGAACAAAATGAGACCCTGTCCCTACTAAAAAAAAATTAGCCAGGTGCAGTGGCACCTGCCTATAGTGCCAGCTACCCGGGAGGCTGAGGCAGGAGGACCTCCTTTAGCCCAGGAGATCAAGGCTGCAGTGAGCTAGGATAGTGCCACTGTGCTCCAGCCTGGGTGACAGAGTGAGATCCTGTCTCTTTAAAAAAAAAAACAAAAAAAAACAAGGAAGAGGCTCGAGCCCCTCCCCCCCCAACTCCCAGCACCTTTGCCTTCAAGCTCTGTTGTGTCCATGAGACGGGCATTCATTCAGTCAGTCAGTCAGTGTTTCCTGACCCCCCAGCGCATGGCAGGTACTGTGAGCAGGCAGGGCAGTGACACCCACACAAGCCTGATGCTGATGGGAATGTCAGGAGTAGGTGTGCTGGGCAGAGAGGACCTGGGAGTAAGGTCAGCCCTGTTCCAGCTGTGAGACAAGTCTGAGGGCAGCTGCCCCAGAGGCTCAGTGCTCTCGTTTGTCAAACGGGGTAAGGGAGCCCACCTTGTGGGTTGGTGCGGGAGGAAATCAAATCAGCACCACAGTGATGGCTCCTTTCCCATCCCTTAGCCCGCTGGGCTGTTGGCCTGAGGGTTTTTTTTTTTTTTTTTTTCCCTGAGTCTCGCTCTGTCGCCCAGGCTGGAGTGCAGTGATGTGATCTCAGCTCACTGCAAGCTCCGCCTTCCGGGTTCACGCCATTCTCCCGCCTCAGCCTCCCAAGTAGCTGGGACTACAGGCGCCCGCCACCACGCCCGACTAATTTTGTTTTTGTATTTTTAGTAGAGACAGGGTTTCACCATGTTAGCCAGGATGGTCTCAGCTAGTCTCGATCTCCTGACCTTGTGATCCACCCGCCTCAGGCTCCCAAAGGGCTGGGATTACAGGCGTGAGCCACTGCACCCGGATGGCCTGAGGGTTTTAAGGTACAAGGAGCAACTGTTGAATGGGCCTAGGGAGCCGTGGGGCAGCCAGGGCTTCAGATAGCACAGTGATGTGAAAGGAGAAGAGAGCCTGGGAAATGGATGAGCAGAAGCCACGCCCCCCTGGCCCGGGAGCCGGGTCCTGCTCACCTCTCCAGGCAACCCCCGCAAGGAACTTCAAATGCCTGGGATGAGCCGGCTTCTGCCTCCTTTTGTGCTGGATGCTTCGAGACTATCATCCTAGAGATGAGAAATGGAAGCCCAGAGAGGCAAAGGCACTTGCTGTATGAAACACAGCATCAAAAAAGAAATTCTTAGGAACAAATGATGGGCAAAAAGACAAAACCCCATCTCTACAAAACAATTAGCTGGGCGTGGTGGCCTGTGCCTGTAGTCTCAGCTATTTGGAGGCTGAGGTGGGAGAATCGCTTGAGCCTGGGAGGTCAAGGCTGCAGTGAGCTATGATTGCAACACTGCACTCCAGCCTGGGTGACAGAGAGAGACTCTGTCTCAAAAAAAGACTTATACACTGACAACCGTAAGCTGGGCCTGGTGGCTCATGCGTGTAATCCCAGCACTTTGGGAGGCCGAGGCTACAAGAGTGAAAAATAAATAAATTAATTAATTAATGAAAGGAGATCACAACCGAGGTTACCTGGCAGGGTTAATACGTTAGGCCATGTAAAGAGAGCCAGGGCAAGGTGACCCTGTGCACAGTGAGCCCTCTAGGAGTCTTGAAGCCAGAGTGCTTGGCGATGGGGCTGTTCAGAGGCTGGGGATACTGTGCCCACAGCAGCTGCCTGGGGCACTCTGGACTCTGGGTAGAAATTTTAGAAGGGCTCAGACTGGGGGATGGAGGAGGGAGCCCAGAATATCAGCAGCCTTCCCCCCACCTGCCCAACTTTCCCAGCCTGCTCGGTGAACTTCTCCAGAGGCTCCTATGAAACCACAGATGCCCAGCCCACCCCTGCCCCGGCCTGAGGAGTTGATCCAGCCAGTCTGGGGAGGGCCCCGGCATCTGCATGTGTAAAAGGTGCTCCAGGTGGTCTAGGACTGTAGATGAACCCTGACAGAGGCTGTCCAAGGGCGGGAGTGGTGAGCTGTGCCCACTCTGGAACCCCAGAACATCCACTGGCGGCCTGCCCTGCTAAGGCCACAGCTCCACAGCACAGGAATGAGGAGTGAAAAAAATGTCTGTGGCCGGGCACAGTGGCTCAGCCTGTCAGCCCAGCACTCAGGGAGGCGAGGTGGGCGGATCACCTGAGGTTGGCAGTTTGAGACCACCCTGACCAACATGGTGAAATCCCGTCTCTACTGAAAATATAAAACTTAGCTGGGCGTGGTGATGGGTGCCTGTAATCCCAGCTACTCGGGAGGCTGAGGCAGGATAATCGCTTGAACCTGGGAGGCGGAAGTTGTAGTAAACCAAGATCATGCCATTGTACTCCAGACTGGGCGACAGAGTGAGACTTTATCTCCAAAAAAAAAAAAAAGAATATCTACAATAGAACCACCTGATAACATTCACCAGGTCTCAGTTTACCCATCTGTAAAGATAGGCCTGCAGGACTGACCTCTTATCAGTCCAGACTCGATTTTGCATCTCCTCCCTGCCAGACCTGGGCTGGGCACGGATCGAATGAAGATAAGCAGCCATGACCCCTGCCCTTAGGGTGAGGACTGGATGAGGATGGAAAAGTGAGACCCAGAGCTCCAAGAAAGCTAATGGCTGGATGCACGAGCACCACAGGGGCTTGGGGCACTGACCAGGCCCTATTCTCCAATTCTGGGCCATACGCAGCAGAGAGAACCACACACGCAAGGAAACAAGACACTATTGGCCAAGCACGGTGGCTCACGCCTGTAATCCCAGCACTTTGGGAGGCCAAAGTGTGCAGATCACTTGAGGTCTGGAGTTCGAGACCAGCCTGGCCAACATGGTGAAACCCCATCTCTACAAAAAAACAAAAATTAGCTGGGCATGGTGGTGCCTGCCTATAATCCCAGCTACTCAGGAAGCTGAGGCAGGAGAATTGCTTGAACCTGGGAGACAGGTTGCAGTGAGCCAAGATCACGTGACTGCACTCTAGCCTGGGTGACAGAGTGACACTCCGTCTCAAAAAAAAAAACAAAAACACTGTGAGTAAGAACTGACAGAAGAGCCAGATAAGGGACACAGTAAGACGTGCGCTTTGGGCTCTATCAGACCAGGTGCTTATTGTTTTTTGTTTTGTTTTTTGAGATGGAGTCTCACTCTGTTGCTCAGGCTGGAGTGCAGTGGCATGATCTCGCCTCACTGCAACCTCCACCTCCCGGGTTCAAGTGATTTTCCCTGCCTCAGCCTCCTGAGTAGCCGAGATTACAGGCACGTGCCACCACGCCTGGCTAGTATTTTTATTTTTAGTAGAGATGGGTTTCACCATATTAGCCAGGTTGGTCTCGAACTTCTAACCTCAAGTGATCCACCCGCCTCGGCCTCCCAAAGTGCTGGGATTACAGGCGTGAGCCACCATGCCCAGGCTGATGTTTATTGTTTTTAAGGAAGCAGGAGGAGGAGGCACCCCCCCAAATGACCTTTCTCTTTTCTGTCCACAGACAGCAGCCCTCTCGTGGGCAGCACGCCCACCGGTTATGGGACCCTGACGATAGGGACATCAATAGATCCCCTCAGCTCCTCAGTTTCATCCGTGGTGAGTGGGCAGAGTGGGGTGGGGAAAAGCTGCAGGGGGAGAATGCCCAGGCCCACCCAGACACCCCAGCTTCCTACTCCAGCCCTGCCCCCACCCCGACCTGGGCCCTCTCTCGCTGCGTTCGCAGAGGCTCAGCGGCTACTGTGGCAGTCCATGGAGGGTCATCGGCTATCACGTCGTGGTCTGGATGATGGCTGGGATCCCTTTGCTGCTCTTCCGTTGGAAGCCCCTGTGGGGGGTGCGGCTGCGGCTCCGGCCCTGCAACCTGGCCCGCGCAGAAACACTCGTTATCGAAATAAGAGACAAAGAGGTGAGAGTCAGGCCGAGCCTGGGGCTAGAGAAGGGCAGTAAGGGTCAGGGTCTGGGGTGGAGGATACTTGGGTGCCAACCCGGCCACTGACTTTCCATGGGACAATAGGCAAGTCCTGCTCTTCTCTGGACCTCAGCTTTCCCATCTGAGCAGTGGGCACAAGATACGGGTCGGGTGGTTTCTGGAGGGCTCCCCATAGCCTTGATTTCTGCCTTCTCCAGCAGGGGCCCCCTGGCTGTGGGACAGGGCCTGGGAGGGGAGGGGACTCTTCTGGGACTGAGTCCACACCTCTGTGTTCCAGGATAGTTCCTGGCAGCTCTTCACTGTCCAGGTGCAGACTGAGGCCATCGGTGAGGGCAGGTGAGGCAGCCCCATTGCCACTTCCCAGAAGCCCCTGATCCCCTGGCCTCCCCAACCCTCTGCCCCCCGATGAAGACTGACTCTGGCACCTCCCATCCTAGGGAGGGAAGGTGGCTCTGTGACCACAGGGAGGTGCCAGGGCAGCTCCCAGAGCTTGATAGTAACTCCCACCCCCTCTCCCCAGCCTGGAGCCACCCCCACAGGCCCAGGTGGAGGATGGCCGGAGCCAAGCGGCAGTGGGGGCGGTACCAGAGGGTGCCTGGAAGGATACGGCCCAGCTCCACAAGAGCGAGGAGGCGGTGAGTGGACGGGTGGGTTCTGGAAAAGTCCTTGCCCCTCTCTGGGCCTCAGTTTCATGATCTGTGCAGTGGGAGAGTCAGACTTCATATTCTCCAATCATCTTTTGGTTCTGTTGTCCCAAACATCCAGGATGCTCTCTGAGCACATTTACACTTTCAGGCCCCTCCCCACCTCTCCGTCTGGTGACTCCAGTCCCTGCCCGCTACCCCCCATCCCTCAGCTCCCAGCACAAGCACACTCCTGGGGCTGGGGCCAGCTTCCAACCCATGCTCTCCTCTGTCCCACCCAGAAGCGGGTGCTGCGGTATTACCTCTTCCAGGGCCAGCGCTATATCTGGATCGAGACCCAGCAAGCCTTCTACCAGGTCAGGTAGGAGTCAGGGCCTGTGTGGCTCTCATCACCTCCCAGAGTGGCAGTGGCTCGGGCATAGATGGTGGCATGGCATGGCCTGGGCTCCCCTCTCACCTCTGATGCTTTTGCTCTCTGAAACCTTGGGCAGGTTACTGAGCCCCTCCAGGCCTGGGATTTCTGTCTGTAAATAGAGCATGAAGACAACTGCTTCCTCCTAGGATTGTTTTGACAGTGAAATAGATAATAATTCATGTAGAGCTTGGCACTGCATCTGGTCCGAGGTGGTGACACCACTGTGAATCAGACCATCAGCTCTGGACTCAGACTGTCCCCTCAGGGTTTAGTCATTGCTCTGCCACCTACAAAAGGCTTAAGAAACATGAGCTCGGGGCCGGGCGCGGTGGCTCAAGCCTGTAATCCCAGCACTTTGGGAGGCCGAGACGGGTGGATCACGAGGTCAGGAGATCGAGACCATCCTGGCTAGCACGGTGAAACCCCGTCTCTACTAAAAAATACAAAAAACTAGCCGGGCAAGGTGGCGGGCGCCTGTAGTCCCAGCTACTCGGGAGGCCGAGGCAGGAGAATGGCGTAAACCTGGGAGGCGGAGCTTGCAGTGAGCTGAGATCCGGCCACTGCACTCCAGCCTGGGCGACAGAGCAAGACTCCGTCTCAAAAAAAAAAAAAAAAAAAGAAACATGAGCTCGGGCCGGGCGTGTGGCTCACCCCTGTAATCCCAGCACTTTGGGAGGCCAAGACAGGTGGATCACAAGGTCAGGAGTTTAAGACCAGCCTGGCCAAGATGCTGAAACCCTGTCTCCACTAAAACTACAAAAATTAGCTGGGCATGATGGCACGTGCCTATAATCCCAGCTACTCAGGAGACTGAGGCAGGAGAATCGCCTGAACCTGGGCGGCAGAGGTTGCAGTAAGCCGAGATCACACCACTGCACTCCATCCTGCCTGGGTGACAGAGCACGACTCCATCTCAAAAAAAGAAAAACACAAGCTCACCACACACCTTAGTTTGTTTTGTTTGTTTGTTTTTTAAGATGGAGTTTCGCTCTTGTTGCCCAGGCTGGAGTGCAATGGCACAAGCTCGGCTCACTGCACTTCCGCCACCTGGGTTCAAGTGATTCTCCTGCCTCAGCCTCCCAAGTAGTTGGGATTACAGGTGCATGCCACCACACCCAGCTAATTTTTGTATTTTTTGTAGGGACTGGGTTTCACCATATTGGCCAGGCTGTTCTCGAATGCCTGACCTCAAGTGATCTACCCACCTCAGCCTCCCAATGTGCTGGAATTACAGGCGTGAGCCCCTGGGACCTGCTCACATACCTCAGTTTGAATGCCCCAGAAGCAGACCCCCAGCCGAGGTCGCAAGGGAGTTTGTTCTGAAGATGATCCCAGGCAGTGCTGGGGAAGGGATGGAAGCACGGAGGGAGGTTATGCTGGCTGCCACTGCCGTGGACACCCCAAGTTCAGTCACCCTGGGGATCTCCTCAGGACAGTGGAGACCACACACCTCCGGGGGACCTCACACAGGGAGTGAGGGAGCTGGGACACTTACCCATCAATTCCCTGCCATTATCAGTCATGGGACACAAACCTGTGCTTTCCAGGCTCACAGGCAGAGGGTGCACACACAGCCAGAAGGCCTCAGGTAAAGACAGGTGTTTACAGGGTCCAGCTGTCATGGAGGTGAGGCAGAGGGGAGATGGGGATGGCAGCAACAGCCTCTGCTGCGTAATGGGGATAATAGCAAAAATCACTTGTGCATTCATCACTTAGCAAATGGCAGGCACGTCCAAAGCAGTCCATGAGGCTTGCTCCACTTAATCCACCCATGGCCCTGTGTGGTAGGTGCTGTCACTGCCCCCATTTTGCAGATGAGAAAACTGAGGCAGAGAGGTTAAGTGACTCGCCCAAGGTATCATCAGTATAAATAGTGCCCTTATCACTAAATAACAGCTACTCTTTCACTGTTCATATTGTTAGCATCATCTCTCTGTTCTCCTTCTTCAGTGACTTGGTTTGGAGCCCAGTGAGAGGAATAAAAGGGCAAAGCCAAGCCTTGGGTTCAAGGGGGGCTTACTTGCTCCCAGGAGCTCAGTGTGGCAGAAGAGGGATGGGAGGCCTGGAGCCAATAGTCTCCAGCCTGCACAGGGTAGGGAATGCAGAGCTCAGGCCCCATGGCCCATACGTGTCCCCTCGCACCCATCCCCAGCCTGCTGGACCACGGCCGCTCTTGTGACGACATCCACCGCTCCCGCCATGGCCTCAGCCTCCAGGACCAAACAGTGAGGTCAGTGCTGCCCTGGGCCGGGGCGTCCTGAGAACTGAGGCCCCTTGTGTTGCTCCCCAATGTGGTTGGCTTCCAGTCACCTGCCTTCTCTGGGCCTCAGTTTCCCCAGCTGTAAAATGGGGAGCTCCTTCACCCCGGGAGGGTCCAGCCACAGCTCCTCCTTCTGATGGCTTGGCCTCATCCCCTCTTCTAGGAAGGCCATTTATGGCCCCAACGTGATCAGCGTACCGGTCAAGTCCTACCCCCAGCTGCTGGTGGACGAGGTAGGGCTGTCTCTGGGTCTTGCTCCAGCCCTGGCTTGGCGTGCTGTGTGACCTTGGCCCAGGGCTTGCCTCCTCTGGGCCACTTTACGGTGGCAACCAGACCAGCTGTCCCCTTCTCCATAGTGGATCGTCATCTCAGAACCTACCGCAGTCAGCCCAGCCAGAGAGACCAGGTCCAGGAACTGGAGGTTCTGCCCAAGGCTTGGGTCACAGATTGGGGCCCCACTTGCAGGGATTGGAGGCCAAGCTCCTACTGGGCCCCCAGAGACACACTCTAGAGCCTGGGTCCTCTCTGTGCATCCTCCACTTTGTGCTCCCAACAGCCCCGTGGGTTGGGCCTGGGACTGCACTGTTCATACCTGAGAAACCCAAGCTTCAGTGGGAGGCTGTGACATGGCCAAAGTCACACAGGGACAAAGAGAAGCCAGTGAGTGACCTGGACACATCTAGAATAAAGTGTGAACATCCCAGCCCTCTGACCAGGGGCAGGCACCATGAAAGAGAGAGAGATCTTTGAGTCTGGCCCCGTATAAATCAGTCTGTCACTTTTGTTTTTTGTTTTTGAGATGGAGTTTTGCTCTTGTTGCCCAGGTTGGAGTGCAGTGGCGCGATCTCGGCTCACTGCGACATCTGCCTCCTGGGTTCGAGCGATTCTCCTGCCTGAGCCTCCTAAGTAGCTGGGCCACCACACCCAGCTAATTTTTTTTTTTTTTTTTTCATATTTTTAGTAGATACAGGCTTTCACTATGTTGGCTAGGCTGGTCTTGAACTCCTGACCCCAGGTGACCCACCCACCTCGGCCTCCTAAATTGCTGGGATTACAGGCATGAGCCACCGCACCCGGCTGGAACTATGTGGTTTTAGGCCAGTGGCTTAACCCGTCCATGCCTTGGTTTCCTCATCTGTAGAATGGTGCTAATGGTGGCACCCGCCTTGTAGAATTGTCATTGCCGTTGTGTGACACTTAGATAAAGTGCTTGGCATGGCCGGGCGCGGTGGCTCAAGCCTGTAATCCTAGCACTTTGGGAGGCCGAGACGGGCGGATCACGAGGTCAGAAGATCGAGACCATCCTGGCTAACACGGTGAAACCCCGTCTCTACTAAAAAATACAAAAAACTAGCCGGGCAAGGTGGCGGGAGCCTGTAGTCCCAGCTACTCGGGAGGCTGAGGCAGGAGAATGGCGTGGACCCGGGAGGCGGAGCTTGCAGTGAGCTGAGATCCGGCCACTGCACTCCAGCCCGGGCGACAGAGCCAGACTCCGTCTCAAAAAAAAAAAAAAAAAAAAAAAAAAAGTGCTTGGCATGTAGTGGGGGTTCAGTAAATACCCTTGTCCTATTTATTTATTTGTTTGTTTGTTTGTTTATATTTTTTGAGACAGGGTCTCTCTCTGTCACCCAGCCTGGAGTGCAGTGGCACAATCTCAGCTCACTGCGACCTCCACCTCCCCAGCTTAAGTGATCCTCCCACCTCAGCCTCCTGAGTAGCTGGGAGCATAGGTACAGGCCACCCCATCAGGCTAATTTTTGTATTTTTTGTAGAGATGAGGTTTCTCCATGTTGACCAGGCTGGTCATAAACCCTTGTCCTCTTTGGAGTGGAGAAACTGAGGGCCCTGGGGATGTCTGGGTGGGTGGGGATGGGATTGACCAGGAGAAAGGCCTGGCTGCAGTCCTTTGGCAGCCACTGGGCCCTCTGCTCCCATGGGCACAGGAGACCCAGCCTGTGGCTGGGCTGCCCTGGGGGATGCGGCCCTGACGCTGCCTCCTGCCCCTCCCCCAGGCACTGAACCCCTACTATGGGTTCCAGGCCTTCAGCATCGCGCTGTGGCTGGCCGACCACTACTACTGGTATGCCCTGTGCATCTTCCTCATTTCCGCCATCTCCATCTGCCTGTCGCTGTACAAGACCAGAAAGGCGAGTGCCATGAGGTGGGCGGGGACGGGGCAGGTGGGTCCCCAGGGGCCCCCACCCACTCATGGCCCTCTTGTCGCCTGCCCACAGCAAAGCCAGACTCTAAGGGACATGGTCAAGCTGTCCATGCGGGTGTGCGTGTGCCGGCCAGGGGGAGGTGAGGAGCTAGAGCCCAGGGAGTGGGGGCAGGAACCTGGGGGGGCATGGCTAGGGCTGGCCCCGCCCAGCTGAGCTCCTCTCCTACCTGCCTGCAGAGGAAGAGTGGGTGGACTCCAGTGAGCTAGTGCCCGGAGACTGCCTGGTGCTGCCCCAGGAGGGTGGGCTGATGCCTTGCGATGCGGCCCTGGTGGCCGGCGAGTGCATGGTGAATGAGAGCTCTCTGACAGGTGAGCCCCCAGCCCCTGACCTGCAGCTTCCTTCCTCCCCTGCCATCCAACCCTTTGCCCTGCAGCAAAAGTTTTCATTTGAGTTTCCAGTTTCCTTTTCCTTTTTTTTTTTGAGACGGAGTTTCACTCTGTTGTCCAGGCTGGAGTGCAGTGACATGATCTCAGCTCACTGCAGCCTCCACCCCCCGAGTTCAAGTGATTCTCGTGCCTCAGCCTCCTGAGTAGCTGGGACCACAGGTGCATACCACCACGCCCAGCTAATTTTTGTATTTTTAGTAGATATGGAGTTTCACTATGTTGCCCAGGCTGGTCTTGAACTCCTGACCTTAGGTTATCTACCCACCTCGGCCTCCCAAGGTGCTGGGATTGCAGGCATGAGCCACCGCACCCAGCCTCCTTTTCCTTTTAAGTAACAATCCTGGCTTTAGCACTTACTAACCTCACACCCTTGGGCCATTACAACTTAACCTCTCCGTGCCTCAGTTTCCTCTTCTGTAAGATGACTGTCAGTCGCTCCTCCTGGACAGAGTTGTGCAAAGCGCTTAACAGCATGACAGGTGCAGCATAAATGGCTGGCCACCCAGTGCATCTGAGCTATTTCTTCCCTTTTTTTTTTTTTTTTTTTTTTTTGAGATGGAGTTTCACTCTTATTGCCCAGGCTGGAGTGCAATGGTGCGATCTCAGCTCACTTCAACCTCCGCCTCCTGGGTTCAAGTGATTCTCCTACTTCAGCCTCCCAAGTATTACTGGGATTAGAGGCATGCACCACCACACCGGGCTAATTTTATATTTTTAGTAGAGATGGGGTTTCACCATGTTGGTCAGGCAGGTCTCAAACTCCTGACCTCAAGTGATTCGCCCACCTCAGCCTCCCAAAGTGCTGGGATTACAGGCGTGAGCCACTGCACCTGGCTGCATCTGAGCTGTTTCTATACCAGTGCCCACTTTCAGGTCATAAAGATTCCAGATGGCACAGGAGAGTGGGAAGCCCTCTCCCAGAGTGAGAGACTGGGGTCCCCATTCACTCCCCCACAGACCCTTTCCCTTCCCTTCCCTTCCCCTCCCCAGGGCAGCCACTGTGAAGGGTATGAGGTGTCTTCCACGCCTTTTTCCGTGTAACGTGTGTGCACATGCGCTGATACGCCTCTCCTTTTGTTCTGACTGTGGGATCATGTGCTGTGTATTGTTCCATACTTTGCTTTTTCTCCTGGGCATCCTTCCGCAAGCACAGATGGCCCCACCTCACGGCTGCCTGAGAGTCCACAATACAGATGTATCGTAACTGACTCAACCGGCCCACTCGCCATGATATTTAGAATGTGACTTTCCAGCCATTGCAAAGGATGCCACAGGAGCAGCTTTGTCCTGTGTCTCTTGATATGTGCAAGTATTTCTTTCTCTGAGATGTGTTATATTTTGGTGGTAGATATTGGAGAGAGTTTACTAAAAACCGCAGGATAGTGGCTTTTTTCCAGGGAAGCTTTCTGGCTGGCGTTGTATTTATGTAATAATAGTTAATCGTAGGCCGGGCGCAGTGGCTCGCACCTGTAATCCCAGCACTTTGGCAGGCCGAGGTGGGCGGATCGCCTGAAGTGAGGAGTTTGAAAACAGCCTGGGAAACATGTTGAAACCCCGTCTCTACCAAAAATACAAAAAATTAGCCAGGTGTAGTGATGCACGTCTGTCGTCCCAGGTACTTAGGAGGCTGAGGTGGGAGTCTGAGGCTAAGCTTGAGCCTAGGAGGTGGAGGTTGCAGTGAGCCGAGATCGCACCACTGCACTCCAGCCTGGGTGACAGAGTAAGACTCCGTCTCAGGAAAAAAAAAAGTAGTAATTGTGATCAGTATGATTCGTGGGCACACGCCCTGAGCCCAGCCCTCCACAAACTGTCCACACATGCTTCATCTGTTCATCTCTTGTGAGGCAGATGTGGCAGAATTGTCTCTGAGTCCCTCGCAGGAATGTGCACACAGTAGGTGCTCAGTAGTCCCAGCCTGCAGGCGTTCGATAAGGGAATGCCACTGTTTGCCAGGCAGCCTGCCCAGGGCTTCACAGGGCCATGGCAAGCATGCAGTGCTCTTCTCATTCCAACTCATGGAAATATTTGCCCCCTCCATGTAAATATTCCTCTCCCCTACCCCTTCTCCTTCTCCCTCCCCCTCCTTTCCCCCCTTCCCTCCCTCCTCTTTTGAGACAGAGTTTCACTCTGTTGCCCAGGCTGGAGTGCAGTGGCACGATCTCGGCTCACCGCAGCCTCCACCTCTCTGGTTCAAGTGATTCCCCTGCCTTAGCCTCCCAAGTAGCTGGGATTACAGGTGCCCACCACCACACCCGGCTAATTTTTATATTTTAGTAGAGACAGGGTTTCACCATGTTGGCCAGCCTGGTCTCGAACTCCTGACCTCAAGTGATCTGCCCACCTCAGCCTCCCAAAGTGCTGGGATTACAGGCATGAGCCACCGCATCCGGCCCCTTGTAAATACTTCTATTGGTTGGAGTTAGAAAAGCACTCCATGCATGTTATAAAATAATTCCAGCAGAAAGAGAACGACCCCCCTGACCCCGCCCCACTGCACACATGATGCCCACACACGTTCTGTCTGACCCCTCCGCTGGTTCCTGGGAGCCGGCTGCCACCCGCTTCCAGGAGTGACTCCCTGTGCCTTTATGTCTCTGTCCTCTCTGAGCCTCAGTGTTCCTCTCTGTAAAATGGGGCTGTGACTTCTTGTTCACACCTGGTTACCGAGTTAACTGAGACCTAGAGCTTGTGGGACAGTTGTACACGTAACTCCTGGCTTGCTGGTGGGAGGGAGGGGTGTGGAGTGGTCGTCACACCATGTTCCCCGCCAGGAGAGAGCGTTCCAGTGCTGAAGACGGCGCTGCCTGAGGGGCTGGGGCCCTACTGTGCAGAGACACACCGGCGGCACACGCTCTTCTGCGGGACCCTCGTCTTGCAGGCCCGGGCCTATGTGGGACCACACGTCCTGGCAGTGGTGACCCGCACAGGTATAAGCCAGGAGGCTGGGCTTGAGAGAGATCCTGGGCTCAGCACCCATGGGAGAGGTGGAGCGGGGCAGGGTGGGACCTGAAACCCTGGACCCCACGCCACCTCTGCTGCTGCCCTGCTGTGGGACCTCGGGCAAGTCGCCCCGCAACTGGGGTCTGACATTCCCATCTTAGCAGGAGAAGTTGGGCTAGACTAAGGCCAAGCATTGCAAGGTCTGGAGGAGCCACCGGGGTTACAGTGCTGGAGTGGACAGGGATGTAGCGGGCCGGCAGGAGCCTTCCCTGTGTCTGGATTTTAAGAGGAACCACCCAATGTTTAGATGCTATCCACTAGTTCCTTCTTTAAAGCCCTTAAAAAGCCTACAAGAGCTGGGCCAGACTTGTTAGGACTCCACACTGCTGATGGCTGATCTCACAAACACCGTGTCTTGCAACTCCAGAGGCACGGGTCGGGAGGGCTGGGGTGGGGAAGACCTGTCCGCACCCTGGCTTCCCTGCCTTGGGGTCCCTGCCTCCTCCCCAGGGTTCTGCACGGCAAAAGGAGGCCTGGTGAGCTCCATCTTGCACCCCCGGCCCATCAACTTCAAGTTCTATAAACACAGCATGAAGTTTGTGGCTGCCCTCTCTGTCCTGGGTGAGTAGCCCCCTGTACCCTCCTCTGCCCATAGCCTCCCCGCCTGGGTCCCAAATCCCACTTAGTCCCTCGCTGTCCCCTCAGCTCTCCTCGGCACCATCTACAGCATCTTCATCCTCTACCGAAACCGGGTAAGCCTTGGGGGTGGGGTGGCGGGTGCTGCCAGTGGGGCCCAGGGGCCAACCGGCCAGGTGCTCACATTCATGGTGCCCCCTGCCAGCTGCCTCTAAACGAGATTGTGATCCGGGCTCTGGACCTGGTGACCGTGGTGGTGCCGCCCGCCCTGCCTGCTGCCATGACCGTGTGCACGCTCTATGCCCAGAGCCGGCTGCGAAGACAGGGCATCTTCTGCATCCACCCACTGCGCATCAACCTGGGGGGCAAGCTGCAGCTGGTGTGTTTCGACAAGGTGGGACCGCAGGCGGGGTTGGCGCGGGGGAGCGGGACAGCCACAGGCACCCCAGCCAGGCCTCCACTCCCGTGTTATTCTCTCAGCAGCACCCACAGGATGCCAGGTCCTGTCTAGGGATGGAAACCCCCAGAGGATCCACCCCCATCCCCCACCCCACCCCACTCCCGCCCTCACTGGGCTCATGGTCTAGCAGATGAAATGTCTAGAATCATGTATTCATATGTTCAAGAACTGGTGGGGGGTCAGGCGCGGTGGCTCACGCCCGTAATCCCAGCACTTTGGGAGGCCAAGGCGGGCGGATCTCCTGAGGTCAGGAGTTCAAGACCAGCCTGACCAACACGGCAAAACCCCATCTCTACCAAAAATACAAAAGTTAGCCAGGCATGATGGCACATGCTTGTAATCCCAGCTACTCGGGAGGCTAAGGCAGGAGAGTCGCTTGAACCCAGGAGGCAGAGGTTGCAGTGAGCCAAGATCACGCCATTGTACTCCAGCCTGGGCGACAGAGTGAAACTCAAAAAAAAAAAAAAAAAAAAAAATTACCGGTGGGGGCCTGGGGCCCTAGTGTGCATCCTGTGCTGCTCTCAACCCTTGGGGCCCAGCAGTGACTAACACAGGCATCCTTGTGGTCACTGGAGTGTGTGTGTCCCCCACCAAAATAAGTGATCCAGGAGTGCACAAAGGAGCTGCTGGGGTGGGGGGTAGGCAATGGGTTTTAGGAAGGAAACCATTGGGGTAGCATGATGGGTTGTAGATGGGGACACTTCCTTAGAAGGCAGTCAAGGAAGCCCCCTGAGCAGGTCCCTCAGTGACCTCAGTGAGGGGTAGGTCAGGGAGAAGCAAGGGTAAAAGGCGGGAGTGACATGGCACAGATGTACCATGCACCTGGGGCACAGGGAGTGGCGTGGCACAGATGCGGCATGTACGTGGGCATGGGGAGTGGTGGAGCAGGACAGGGCTGGGTAGGCAGTGGCCTGGTTGACAGAGGCTAGAGGCTAGATGACATTCAGAGGCTGTCGGGGGCCACGGAGAGCTTTTAAACTGGGGAGGAGGCCCAGCGCAGTGGCTTATGCCTGGAATCCCAGCACTTCGGGAGTCCGAGGCGGGCAGATCATGAGGTCAGGAGTTCAAGACCAGCCTGGCCAATATGGTGAAACCCTGTCTCTACTAAAAGTATAAAAAATTAGCCAGGTGTGGTGGTGCATGCCTGTTGTCCCAGTTACTTGGGAGGCTGAGGCAGGAGAATCGCTTGAACCCAGGAGGCAGAGCTTGCAGGTGAGCCAAGATCGAGCCACTGCACTCCCGCCTGGGCAACAGCGCGAGACTCCGTCTCAAAAAAATAAATAAACCTGGGAGGGGGCTGACCAGATTCCTATAGCTCCCAGGCTAGCCAAGGAGCCAGACGCATACTTGGGCAGTTAGAGTCTAGGGTGGGGAATGCAGGCACTGACTCCTGCACTCAGTCAACAAATATATTGAGGCTGGGCGTGGTGTCTTAACACCTGTAATCCCAGCACTTTGGGAGGCTGAGGCGGGTGGATTGCCTGAGGTTGGGAGTTCGAGAGCAGCCTGACCAACATGTTGAAACTCCGTCTCTACTTAAAATACAAAAATTAGCGGGGCAAGGTAGCACATACCAGTAATCCCAACTACTTGAGAGGCTGAGGCAGGAGAATCGCTTGAACCTGGGAGGCGGAGGTTGCAGTGAGCCGAGATCGCACCACTGCACTCCAGCCTGGGCGACAGAGCAACAAGACTCCATCTCAAAAAAAAAAAAGAAAGAAAAAAAAAATACACATATAGAGAGAGAGAGAGCGCGCGCCAACCGTGGGCTGAGTTCTTAACCACAGTGCACAAGTGTGGGGAAGTGAAGAGACCATGGGTGGGAGCCCAGAGCAAACCACCTGCCCTGACCTTGGGAGTGAAGGAGGATACTCCCTGGAAGAGATGATGCTAGACAGGGAAACAGCGGGGGCTGGTAGGGGGACCCCAGCAGAGGGAACCACATGTGCCAAGGACAGCAGGCAAGAAAGGGCATCTTCTGGCTCCAGCTCGGGTTCCTGGGGTTCCCATAGGGTCCGCCGGGCCTGGGGTTTGGATGCCCAGCTCAGCAGGGCACCCCCATCCCAGGACTCATCACTACCCCTCCCCCCACCTGTCTCCCGCAGACGGGCACCCTCACTGAGGACGGCTTAGATGTGATGGGGGTGGTGCCCCTGAAGGGGCAGGCATTCCTGCCACTGGTCCCAGAGCCCCGCCGCCTGCCCGTGGGGCCCCTGCTCCGAGCACTGGCCACCTGCCATGCCCTCAGCCGACTCCAGGACACCCCCGTGGGCGACCCCATGGACTTGAAGATGGTGGAGTCTACTGGCTGGGTGAGGAGGCCAAGCAGGTCAGCCCCCTGCCTCTGGGCAGCGGGGCCTAACGAATCCTACCCTGTCTTCCCTCTCGGTCTTCCAGAGTGGTCTCTTACTATGCCCAGCATTAATAATAACAGGCCAGGTGCAGTGGCTCACACCTGTAATGTGGCTCCCGGCACTTTGGGAGGCCAAGACGGGAGGATCACTTGAGCTCAGGACCCCAGCCTGACCTACATGGCAAAACCCCATCTCTACCAAAAATACAAAAATTAGCCAGGTGTGGTGGTTCATGCCTGTAGTCCAGGAGGCTGAGGTGGGAGGATTAATTGAGCCTGGGAGGGCGAGGCTGCAGTGAGCTGTGATCACGCTACTGCACTCCAGCCTGGGTAACAGAACAAGACCCTGTCTCAAAGAATAATAATAATAATAATGATAGGCCAGGTGCAGTGGCTCATGCCTGTAATTCCAGCACTTTGGGAGGTTGAGGTGGGCAGATCACCTGAGGTCAGAATTTGAAACCAGCCTGGCCAACATAGTAAAACCCCATCTCTATTAAAAATATAAAAATTAGCCAAGTGTGGTGGAACATGCCTGCAGTCCCAGCTACTCAGGGGGCTGAGGGCAGGAGAATCGTTTGAATCCAGGAGGCAGAGGTTGCAGTGAGCCGAGATCACACCGCTGCACTCCAGCCTAGGTGACAGAGTGAGACTCTGTCTTAAAATAAAAATAACGTAATAATGGCAAGGTCACATGCTGAGTGCCTAGTAGGCGCCAGTGCGCGGCTGCAGCAGCCTGGTCTCATTTCCTCTTCCCCAAGCCCTAGCAAGCAAGCTCAAATGTTGCTTCACGGAGGATGCTGAGGCTGGGAGATTTGGAGTAACGTGTTCCAGGTCACCCAACAGCTTGTAAGCAGCAAAACTAGAGTTTGAATTTGAGTCCACCTGACTCCAAAGCCCACATTCTTAACCCACCATCCAGTCTCCCACGAAGGAAGTCTTCCCTGAGTCTAGCTCAAATCTTTCTGTGCACCAAAGCCCCCAGACACCAACCTTCCCTGCCTGCCTGCCAGGTCCTGGAGGAGGAGCCAGCCGCAGACTCGGCATTTGGGACCCAGGTCTTGGCAGTGATGAGACCCCCACTTTGGGAGCCCCAGCTGCAGGGAATGGTGAGCTGAGGGGGGCCTGTGGGGTGCAGGGCAGAGGGGTGGGCTCCACAGCCAGCGCCTCAGCTGCCTCTCCAACCCTTCAGGAGGAGCCCCCGGTGCCAGTCAGCGTCCTCTGCCGCTTCCCCTTCTCCTCGGCTCTGCAGCGCATGAGTGTGGTGGTGGCGTGGCCAGGGGCCTCTCAGCCCGAGGCCTACGTCAAAGGCTCCCCGGAGCTGGTGGCAGGGCTCTGCAACCCCGAGACAGGTGCAGGGGGCAGCCCCTGAGGCCCCCTGGTTGGGCATTGGCACAGAATGGGGTGGATGCCCAGCCTCTGTCCCTGCTGTCGCCTCCTCGTGACACCTCCCTCTCCCTGGCAGTGCCCACCGACTTCGCCCAGATGCTGCAGAGCTACACAGCTGCTGGCTACCGCGTCGTGGCCCTGGCCAGCAAGTCACTGCCCACTGTGTCCAGCCTAGAGGCAGCCCAGCAACTGACAAGGTGGGCCTGTCCCCTGTCCCACCCCCTCTGAGGACAGGGCAGAGGGAAGCTCTCATGCAGGCAGAGCCCAGGGAAGATGCCCTGCCTGGTGGCTGGGAGAGGGGCCCTGGCTACTGCGTGACCTCTGATCCAGGTCTGCCCACCCTCCAGGGACACTGTGGAACGAGAGCTGAGCCTCCTGGGGCTGCTGGTCATGAGGAACCTACTGAAGCCGCAGACAACGCCAGTTATCCAGGCTCTGCGGAGGACCCGCATCCGTGCCGTCATGGTGACAGGTACAATGGCATGTAGGGGCCCGGGCTAGCAGGGCAGAATCCACCCCTTCCTAGCAGAGAGAAGGGGCACCAGGGATCCCTTTTTGGGGCATCTTTTTGGGCCCTTGCTTCAGGCCAGGTCCTTTTTAAACATTTCGTGAATCTGCACAATATCCCCCCCACCAAGTGGTAATTGTCACCCCTGTTTGACAGATGAGGAAACTGAGGCTCAGAGGAGTGGAGTGACTTCCAAGGAGCCCAAGTGTGCTGTCAGACAGCCCAGGTTCCAGGCGGCGCCCCTGAGAAATGGGGATAATGATGTCAGCCTCAAAGGCTGTGACAAGGCCGGGCGCGGTGGCTCATGCCTGTCATCCCAGCACTTTGGGAGGCCGAGGTGGGCGGGTCACAAGGTCAGGAGATCGAGACCATCCTGGCTAACACGGTGATACCCGTCTCTACTAAAAAAGACAAAAAAATTAGCTGGGAATGGTGGCGGGCACCTGTAGTGCCAGCTACTTGGGAGGCTGAGGCAGGAGAACGGCGTAAACCCGGGAGGCGGGGTTTGTAGTGAGCTGAGATCCGGCCACTGCACTCCAGCCTGGACGACAGAGCGAGACTCCGGCTCAAAAAAAAAAAAAGGCTGTGACAAGCTCAAGGAGGAGGAAGAGAAAGATTCTGGCCGGGCACGGTACCTCGTGCCTGTAATCCCAGCACTTGGAGAGGCCAAGGGAGAAGGATCCCTTGAACCCTGGAGTTCAAAACCAACCTGGGCAACATGGCAAAACTCCGTCTCTACAGAGTACAAAAATGGCCGGGCGCGGGGGCTCACGCCTGTAATCCCAGCACTTTGGGAGGCCGAGGCGGGCAGATCACTTGAGGTCAGGAGTTCAAGACCAGCCTGGCCAACATAGTGAAACCCTGTCTCTACTAAAAATACAAAAAATTAGCCAGGCATTGTGGTGGAGGCCTGTAATCCCAGCTACTCAGGAGGCCGAGATAGCAGAATCACTTGTACCTGGGAGGCGGAGGTTGCAGTGAGCTGAGATTGCGCCATTTCACTCCAGCCTGGGCAACAAGAGCAAAACTCCATCCCCCCGCCAAAAGAAAAGAATACAAAAATTAGCCAGGCATGGTGGCATGTGCCTCTGGTCCCAGCAACTTGGGCGACTGAGGCTGGAGGATTGGTTGAGCCCAGGAAGTCGAGGCTACAGTGAGCCATGATCATACCACTGCACTCCAGCCTGGGCAACAGAGTGAGACCCAGTCTCAAAAAGAAAGATTGTAGCCGGGGTGAAACAGCAGGAGCTAAGAGGTCTGTGTCCTTCTTCTTGTCCTCCCTGCCCCTGCACACACACACACATGCATGCACACACAGTCATGGGCACTTGGCAGCAGAGTCACACAGCAGTAAGGAGTGTATGTGGGCTGGGTGCATGGCTCATACCTGTAATCCCAGCACTGTGGGAGGCCGAGGCAGGGGGATCACCTGAGGCCAGGAGTTTAAGACCAGACTGGCCAACATGGTGAAACCCCATCTCTACTAAAAATACAAAAAAATTAGTCTGGTGTGGTCGTGCCCTCCTGTAATCCCAGCTACTCAAGAGACTGAGGCAGGAGGATTGCTTGAGCCCTGGAGGAAGGAGGTTGCAGTGAGCCGAAATCGAGCCACTGCACTCCAGCCTGGGCAACAGAGAGAGACTGTTGTCTTAGAAAAAAAAAAAAAAGGAGTAGATATGGAGCTCCAGCACGGGGCTCCAGTTTCTCCTAAGACCCTTCGATGCCTGGATCTACAGATGAGGAAACTGAGGCAAAAGGATGTTGATAACCTGCCTCAGCTCACTCGGCTGGTGGTGGCAGTTGGATTTCGTCCAGCCTGTTTTCCCATCTGTCAGGATCAGGGTGAGGATGGCCTCCCCGGATAGCCTCAGACCCTCACCTTGCCCCATACCCTCCAGGGGACAACCTGCAGACAGCGGTTACTGTGGCCCGGGGCTGTGGCATGGTGGCCCCCCAGGAGCATCTGATCATCGTCCACGCCACCCACCCTGAGCGGGGTCAGCCTGCCTCTCTCGAGTTCCTGCCGATGGAGTCCCCCACAGTCGTGAATGGCATTAAGGTGAGGCTAACCCAGAGTTCCAGCTGTACCGCACCCAGTGACCCCACCCCTGTGTCACCTGACCCAGGCCCCAACTCTCCAGGGTGGGCAGGGGGAGCTAAGCTGAGCTTCCTGGGCCCCTAGGATCCTGACCAGGCTGCAAGCTACACCGTGGAGCCAGACCCCCGATCCAGGCACCTGGCCCTCAGCGGGCCCACCTTTGGTATCATTATGAAGCACTTCCCCAAGCTGCTGCCCAAGGTAGGGCCGCCCCCAGCTCCCTGGCCGCCCCGCGCCTCCCCTGCTCTGTCTCCCTCCTCATGGCTCGCTCTCCCTGGCGGATGCCTCAGCCCTCCCCCATCTCCCTGTGCTCCCAGGTCCTGGTCCAGGGCACTGTCTTCGCCCGCATGGCCCCTGAGCAGAAGACAGAGCTGGTGTGTGAGCTACAGAAGCTTCAGTGAGTGCTCGGCAGAGGGTGTGGGCAAGGGCCTGCGGGGACTGAGCTTGTCCATTCATCTGTTCATCTGTCCTTCCCTAGGGCCCTGTCTCCCTCCTCAGGCACCAGAGAGCTGTCACCCCTCCCCACCAAAAGCAGGCAGGCTCTCCCAGGTCTTTCATGCTAAAAATAATCATTGTAGCCTGGGTGCGGTGGCTTATTCCTGTAATCTTTGGTGGCTCTTTGGGTGGCTGAGGTGAGAGGATTGCTTGAGCCCAGGAGTTTGAGACCAGCCTGGGCAACAAAGTGAGACCCCATCTCTACAAAAAATTTAAAGATTAGGCCGGGCGCGGTGGCTCACGCCTGTAATTCCAGCACTTTGGGAGGCAGAGGTGGGCGAATCATGAGGTCAAGAGATCAAGACCATTCTGGCCAACATGGTGAAACCCCGTCTCTACTAAAAGTACAAAAAAAAATTAGCTGGGCATGATGGCGCTCGCCTGTAGTCCTAGCTGCTTGGGAGGCTGAGGCAGGAGAATTGCTTGAACCTGGGAGGTGGAGGTTTCAGTGAGCCGAGATTGTGTCACTGCACTCCAGCCTGGCGACAGAGCGAGACTCCGTCTCAAAAAAAAAAAAAAATTTTTTTTTAAATTAGCCGGGTGTGGTGACACACCTGCCGTCCCAGCTACTCAGGAGGCTGAGGCAGGAGGACTGCTTGAGCCTGGGAGGCCACAGCTGCAGTGAGCCAAGATCACACCACTGCACGTCAGCCCGGGCAACACAGCGAGACTCTGTCTCAAAAAATAGTAATAGGCCGGGCGCGGTGTCTCATGCCTGTAATCCCAGCACTTTGGGAGGCTGAGGCAGGTGGATCACCTGACGTCAGGAGTTCAAGACCAGCCTGGCCAACATAGTGAAACCCCATCTCTACTAAAAATACAAAAATTAGTTGGGCGTGGTGGTGCATACCTGTAATCCCAGCTACTCAAGAGGCTGAGGCAGGAGAATCACTTGAACCTGGGAGGCAGAAGTTGTAGTAAGCAGAGATCACACCACTGCACTCTAGCTTGGGCAACAGAGAGAGACTCTGTCTCAAAAAATAATAGGCTGGGCACAATGGCTCATGCCTGTAATTCCAGCACTTTGGGAGGCCAAGGCAGGTGGATCACCCAAGGTCAGGAGTTTGAGACCAGCCTGGCTAACATGGTGAAACTCCATCTCTACTAAAAATACAAAAAATTAGCCAGGCATGGGGGCGGGTGTCTGTAATCCCAGCTACTCGGGAGGCTGAGGCAGGAGAATCGCTTGAGCCTGGGAGGCAGAGGTTGCAGTGAGCCGAGATGGCGCCATTGCACTCCAGCCTGGGCAACAAGAGTGAAATTCCGTCTCAAAAACATCATAATAATGATTATAATAATAATTGCATCTATTCACTGAGCACCTCCTGTGCACCAGGCACCATGTGGCATTAGGGGCCCAGCTGTCATCATATTCTGCTAGCCCACGCCTGGGGTGGGTAGGGTCGTTCCCCGGGCCACACCAGGCCACATCTCTCTTCAGGTACTGCGTGGGCATGTGCGGAGACGGCGCCAATGACTGTGGGGCCCTGAAGGCGGCCGATGTCGGCATCTCGCTGTCCCAGGCAGAAGCGTCAGTGGTCTCGCCTTTCACCTCGAGCATGGCCAGTATTGAGTGTGTGCCCATGGTCATCAGGTAAGGCAGGCAGGGACCGGTGGGCGAGGGCTCGGCAGGGCTGGGCAGCCAACCTAGACCCCCTAATGCCCATGCCCTGCCACTCAGGGAGGGGCGCTGTTCCCTTGACACTTCATTCAGCGTCTTCAAGTACATGGCCCTGTACAGCCTGACCCAGTTCATCTCCGTCCTGATCCTCTACACGGTGAGTACCTGCAGGGCTCCGTACCCAGAGCCGTCCCAAGACTAGGGAGGGGACACAGCCGTGTGCCTTGGAGCCGGCAGGTCCTGGGATAGATGATGTGGGCCCAGATCCTGACCCTGCCGCTCTCCAGCTGTGTGGTTGGAGAGGTGGCAAGGCTCGGGGGAGAAGAGAAAAACACCAGGCACAGAGCCTGGTGCCCACTAGGTCCTCACAAATGGCAGCAGCTGTCATGGGCTAACATCTTGACCGCAACTCTGGGAGCTCCCCCATCTGCAGAGAAGACTGAATGGAGGCAGGGCCAAAACCCTTGCCCCTGCCCCATTCCCACAGGTCTGCCCATTTCTCCAGACGCACTTGTTCTGTCCTATACCTTGGCTGTACCTCCCACACCCTACTTGGAGGAGATCTCCCCTCCCCTCCTCTGGGCATGGCCTGCTCAGCCCCAGCAAATGAGGTGACACTGTAGGGCAGCGCATATCTTACATTCAGGTCTGCCCCCATGTCTGCCTGAAAGCGAGGAGCTTCCTGAGGGCAGCAACTGCGCATGCCCTGGTAGCTATAGGGACTCCGCAAGGCAGAGCTGAAGCCTCCCCATCGGGCCGGGAGTTTGTTACAGGGAGGGAAACCTCCCCTCAGATTTAGGCCCCGAAGGTCAGCATAGGTGCCCTTTCCATCAGACCAGAGGTTTGTCTCACATCAAGAGCTATGCCTCCGGCTGGGCGCGGTGGCTCAAGCCTGTAATCCCAGCATTTTGGGAGGCCGAGACGGGCGGATCACGAGGTCAGGAGATCGAGACCATCCTGGCTAACACGGTGAAACCCCGTCTCTACTAAAAAATACAAAAAACTAGCCGGGCGAGGTGGCAGGCGCCTGTAGTCCCAGCTACTCGGGAGGCTGAGGCAGGAGAATGGCGTAAACCCGGGAGGCGGAGCTTGCAGTGAGCTGACATCCGGCCACTGCACTCCAGCCTGGACGACACAGCGAGACTCCATCTCAAAAAAAAAAAAAAAAAAAGCTATGCCTCCTCCACTGGGCTGGCAGGAGAGTACTGCCCCCATTAGACTGGCAGATGCCTTACCCATCAGACTCCTTCGGGGCAGGGATGGGGCATCTGCTATCAGACTAGGGGATGCCAGGGCCAGGTCTTACTTTCCCCTCTGTCCTCCCTTCCCTGTGGCAGATCAACACCAACCTGGGTGACCTGCAGTTCCTGGCCATTGACCTGGTCATCACTACCACAGTGGCAGTGCTCATGAGCCGCACGGGGCCAGCGCTGGCCCTGGGGCGGGTGCGGCCGCCGGGGGCGCTGCTCAGCGTGCCTGTGCTCAGCAGCCTGCTGCTGCAGGTGGCCCTGGTGACCGGCGTGCAGCTAGGGGGCTACTTCCTGACCCTGGCCCAGCCGTGGTGAGTAGGGAGCTGACCACCCCCATCCCGCCCCTGCCCCGTCCACCCCACATTCGTTCCCTGACCCTCATCCCTGTACCCCCAGGTTCGTGCCTCTGAACAGGACAGTGCCCGCACCAGACAACCTGCCCAACTATGAGAACACTGTGGTCTTCTCTCTGTCCAGCTTCCAGTACCTCATCCTGGCTGCAGCCGTGTCCAAGGGGGCGCCCTTCCGCCGGCCCCTCTATACCAATGGTGCCACTGCAGGCGTGGGCGGGAGATGCTGGTGGAGGGAGGGAGGAAGGGGCCCTGGGGTGCTGGGGGAGGCAGATGGGAGAGATGCCGGCTGAGTGGAGACTGGTGTGCACACATGTGTGTCTGTGGGTCCCGGGGGCGTGGCTCCTGCCTGAGAGACTCTCCTGCTCCCAGTGCCCTTCCTGGTGGCCCTGGCGCTCCTGAGCTCCATCCTGGTGGGCCTTGTCCTGGTCCCCGGCCTCCTGCAGGGGCCGCTGGCGCTGAGGAACATCACCGACACCTGCTTCAAGCTGCTGCTGCTGGGTCTGGTCACCTTCAACTTCGTGGGGGCCTTCATGCTGGAGGTGGGGCCCGCCCTGGGTCTCAGCAGTGGGAGAGAAGGGAGGTGGGGGTGGATTGACCCCAGCTCAGCCCCGGCTGCCCCTGACACCCTCCCTGCCCTTTGCAGAGCGTGCTAGACCAGTGCCTCCCCGCCTGCTTGCGCCGCCTCCGGCCCAAGCGGACCTCCAAGAAGCGTTTCAAGCAGCTGGAACGAGAGCTGGCCGAGCAGCCCTGGCCGCTGCTGCCCGCCGGCCCCCTGAGGTAGTGCAGGCCTACAGGCACCCCAGACACTGGAACTCCCTGCCTCTGAGCCACCAACTGGACCCCTCTCCAGCGACACCACCGCCACCACCTCCCACATCCCCGAGGTTGGCGATTGTCTACACTCCTCCCCCGAGGCCACCCCCACCGTGGGGAAGCGTTGACTGCTGTCCCCCACCTCGGACCATCCCGAGTAGGAATGGCAGCCCCCAACTCCCCTCAGCGCTGCTGTCAGTGTAGCAAATAAAGTGACGATATTTTCCTGGCTCTGCCGTGCCTGTCTCGTACCTGGCACCATAGACCCTCCCACCTGCCCAGGAGGAAATACACATACCCCCGGGTGCCCAGCTGGCAGCCCCTGCATGTGTCTGCCCCTGGAACCGCCTGGAGGGTTGGTTTTTCAGCCTGACAAGCCCCTGGAACCCCCTGGTTTTTCAGGCTCCATTGGCCAACTCCCCTCTCTGGGCCTCTGGCACTCATCTCACAGTAATAATGTTTCCTGTGTCCAGCATGTGCCTGGATATTCCGTTTAGCTTTTTTTTTTTCTGGTCTTGAGATGGAGTCTTGCTGTGTCACCCAGGCTGGAGTACAGTGGCGTGATCTCTGCTCACTGCAACCTCCGCCTCCTAGGTTCAAGCGATTCTCCTGCCTCAGCCTCCCAAGTAGCTGGGATTACAGGCGTGTGCCACCACGCCCGGCTAAATTTTGTATTTTTAGTAGAGACGGTTTCCTCGTGTTGACCAGGCTGGTCTCGAACTCCTGACCTCAGGTGATCTGCCCATCTTGGCCTCCCAAAGTGCTGGGATTATAGGCGTGAGCCACTGCGCTTGGCCCCGTGTAGCATTTTACACACGTTGTCATGTCATCCTTCCAACAAGTGGGGTACTATTCCCATTTTACAGATGAGGAAACCAGGGCTTAGAGTTTGCACAAGTAGTCAGAGTGGGGCTGGATAGCTTTGACTCCAGTTTTGATGTTCCTAACCCTCCTACCCTCCTTTGGAGGACAAGGAGATGTGGGCTTGCCTGGGAGGCATTTGCTAGGGGACAGTTCCCTCTCTCCCACCTTTCCCCCTCCCTGTCCCACCCCAACATCCTGGGACATGTTTGTGGGCAGTTCCTCCCTCAGATGAAATCCAGGCTCAGAGCCCACATCTCCCAGCCAGAACCACGTGCATCATCCCTCAGGGAAGGGTGGGTGCCTCTGAGCTCATCTCACCAGCGGGCCCCTGGCCAAGCCCCTCTGCTCTAGAGAGGCAGCTGGGCCGTCTGGCTCATCTGGGCAGGGGAGAACAGGAAAGACTGGCTGTTTCCTGCCTTCCAAAAGCCCTGGCCAACCTCATTCCTGGAACCCCTGGTGCTATCCCCAGGCCTGCCAGAGTAGGGGCTGAGAAAACGTTGAATCATGCTGGGGAGAAGGGATGTGGGTGTGAGGATGTAACTCCTGCCAGGAGGCACATCATGGTGGACCTCTGCTCCGGGCACAGCAACGGTTCAGGGTGGCAGATGCTGTTTCAGAGGAAGCCACAGAGAGGCCTGGGTTCAAATACCTCCTCTACCCTTAGCCGATTATTCATGAATCTATTGGACAGGTGTGTGCCAGGCACCAGGACTAACTCAACACACTGAATAAAATGAGACAAAAACATGGTCTCACCCTGCAAGCAGTTCACCATCCAGCATGAAAGCCTGGCAGGGAAGGAGCACATGTCCAAGGACATAGTGGGAGCACAGCAACCACAGCCCCATCCCCTCCCCTGCCCAAAGAAACAGCCAGGGGAATGGGTAGAAGCAGCAGAGAGGACCTGGGAGCCAGGACACGAGTTGGCAGCTTTAGCCCCTCAATCTCCCAGTTTTTCTTTCTTTTTTTTTTTTTAGACAAGGTCTTGCTCTGTTGCCCAGGCTGGAGTGCAGTGGTGCAATCATGGCTCACTGCAGCCTCCACCTCGGGAGGCTGAGGCAGGATGAATGGCGTGAACCTGCCTCAGCCTCCCGAGTAGCTGGGACTACAGGCAGCCCGCCACCTCGCCCGGCTAATTTTCTTGTATTTTTAGTAGAGACGGGGTTTCACCATGTTAGTCCAGGATGGTCTCGATCTCCTGACCTCAAGTGATCCGCCCGTCTCGGCCTCCCAAAGTGCTGAGATTACAGGTGTGCGTCACCGCGCCCAGCCTCCCTCTTTTTTTCGAGGGTAAGGGACAGCATTTCTACTGGGTGATTTCCTCTCTTTTGCCAGTGGGATTGCTCCTGGCAGCAGTGGGGTCTAAGGGCAGGAATAAAGCTGCCCCAGTCTGGGAAGGAGCAGGAATCTCTAGGTGAGAAAAGCCCCCAAAGGCCGGTGGCTAGAGGAGGAAGAGGAGGCAGAGCCAGGCTGCCATAAAGGGCAGGGGTCCTGGAGGCCACAGGGGAGTTGAGTCCCTACTCTGAGTGAAAGGCGTTCAGTAGAAGCGGTCATGATCTGCAGGGGTGAGGGAGGCAGGACCCACGTGGGAGAGCCTGAGTCAGTGGAGGATCCTCATCGCAGCCCAGCCCGCAGGCAATATGATGGTGGTATCAACCTAAAGAAGAAACTGCAGCCTTTTCAGGACCGAAGGCTGCCCCAGTGGCTCACGCTCTGTAATTCCCAGCCAGTCTCTCTGGGAAGAGCCGAGAGTGGAGTGGACTCAACTGGGAGTCCACAAGATGAGCCTGGACAACATGGTGAAGCCTCATGCTCTATTAGACTAATCAGCAAAAAAAAAAAAAAGGCACAGTGGTGGGTGCCTGTAGTCCCAGCTACTCCAGAGGCTGAGGCATAAGACTCACTCAAACCTGGGAGGCAGAGGTTGCAGTGAGTCGAGGACGCGCCACTGCACTCCAGCCTGAGAGACAGCAAGACCCCGTCTCAAAAAAAAAAAAAAAAAAATCCACCTTTTGGCCAGGCACAGTGGCTCATGCCTATAATCCCAGCACTTTGGGAACGCAAGGCAGGTGGATCAGCTAAGGTCAGGAACCTGGCCAACATGGTGAAACCCTGTCTCTACTTAAAAAAAAAAAAAAATGCAAAAATTAGCCTGGCATGGTGGCATGCACCTGTAATCCCAGCTACTTGGGAGGCTGAGGTGGGAGAATCCCTTCAACCTGGGAAGTGGCGGTTGCAGTGAGCCAAGGTCACGCCACTGCACTCCAGCCTGGGCAACAGAGTGAAACTCCATTTAAAAAAAAAAAAAAAGAAAATCAGCCGCTGAAAAAATTAAAGTTACTTTTATTGAGTCTTACTGAGGACTGCACCCTGGGAGAACGTTTCAGAGAGTCTCTGTCAGACTGCTCCAAAGCAGCATTTCAGCCCACACTTTAGATACAGAGGCAGGTGGTTCTGCATATATTCAGAAGTTATGGTCAGGCACAGTGGCTCACATCTGTAATCCCAGCACTTTTGGAGGCTGAGGCAGGTGGATTGCTTGAGCTCAGGAGTTCAAGACCAGACTGGGCAACATGGCAAAAGCCCTTCTCTACAAAAAATAAAAAAAAAAAAAATTAGCCGAGCATGGTGGCTCTTGCCTGTAGTCCCAGCTACTTGGGAGGCTGAGGTGGAAGGATCACTTGAGCCCAAGAGGTGAGCTGTGATGGTGCCACTGCACTCCAGCCTGGATGATAGAGCGAGACCTGGTCTCATTTAAAAAAAAAAAAAAAAAGAAGAAAAAAGTTACATCAAATGTCTTCAGAAGCTACACTAGAGCAAATCTCACCAAGGTTTGGGTTCGAGGATGCACCTAGTTATATAGATTATAGAGGCATAATCATTGGTCCTGTCAGGTGCTATCTTATGTACAGGAAAAGGCACAGCCCGGATCATTGAACTTACCTTTCCTAACAATGCAGTGATTCAAGCAAGAGGCATGGGAGCCTGTGTTCTGCCCTGCCTGCCATCTTCAAGACATCCTTCCGTTGCGCTGCCGCTGGCCACTGAGTCAGGGCTTTGTCAGCTTCTGACAAGCAGAAAGAACAAATGTGGTTTCTTGGGATTGCAACTTGGTCTCACAGTGGCTTAGGCCAGGGAGGGAGCAGTGGACAGAGTCACAAAAGAAATTTTTAGTAGCATTCACAGGTGGGTACTGGAATAGATGCAGGGCTAAGGGTAGGGGAGGAAGCCTGGGTAATGGAAGGCTGGGGGGCCAATGGAGTACTGGGAACCCTGGAAGGCCAGGTCTTGAAGGCCAGGTCTTGGGGAGAGTTAGGAGGTTGTGAATTTAGACTTGGATGCTTGTTGAAGTTGATGCACCTTGGGGACATTTGTGGGACACATAGATAGGGTCAGGGCTGAAAAAAGTGCTGGTTATGACCCGGGTCAGGGAATCTTGCCTGTAATCCCAGCAACCCAGGAGGATGAGACAGGAGGAACTCTTGAGGCCAAAATTTCGAGGCCAGAAGTTCGAGATGAGCATGGGCAACACAGCAAGACCTTGTCTCTAGAAAAGGAAAGAAAGAACGGCTGGTTGTGGAAGCCAGCCATGGCCCAGAGCTCAGCAGTGTAGGAGGAGATGGTGCGGGCCTGGGAGAGGCAGCAGGCTCAGCTGGAGAGGCAGAAGGAAAACCAAGGCAGGAGGGTGTCCTGTAAGCTGGGAGAAGGCAGAATGCGAGCGAGGCTTACTTTCTGGCTGAGGGGCCTATGGTGAGTGACTTTGGGAAGCTTGATTTTCTCCTCTGTGAAATGGGCTACACACCCACCCTTGCTCACCTCACCCACCTCACCCACCTCACCCCCCTCACCTCCCTCACCCCGTCGACGTCGAGTGAGGAGCAGCTGTGAGAAGGAGGAAGCTTTGCACGGACGTGAGGACGGCTCCGGGCGCCTCTCCCCCGGGGACACCCCCGAGGAGATGGAACCCCGAGGGCACGGCGTGGCGGCCTGTGCGCGCCGCTCGCGTTAGGACCCAGAGGCTCTGGGGCTGGAGGGCGGGCGCCAGCCCCGTCGGGGGCCCGGAGGGGGACTCGGAGCGGGCCAAGGGGCGGCTCCGGCGGGCGGACTCGGAGCGGGCGGCGGAGTGACCCGGACAGGTAGGCGCGGGCCTGGCGCTCGGGGGGCCCGGGGGGCGGTCAGGGGCGTCGGCGGGTCCCCCGGCGCGGGGACGGGGGTGCCAGGCTCTCCGGGTCCCCGATCCTGGGGCGACCGCGGAGGTCCTGAACCCAGCGCCTTCAGAGCGGACGCCAGGGGGGCACCTGGAAAGTTTGGGGTTGCTCTGCAGAGAAAACGTGAATTGGGAAGGGCGGGGAGCCCGAGTTTGGGGGGAGCCAGAGGTGGGGGCGTCGGGGGATGGGACATCTTTTGTTCTCCCGGGGAGGTTGGAATGTGGCGGGTGGGGTGGGGGGCCCCGGTGGGAATGGCCGAGACAGAGACGCAGAGAGACAAAGAGAGATCAGAGACGGGAACGCGAGGGCGCGCGGAACAAGTTTCCGCGGCTGACTGTTCCCAGCTGTGCGGCGCTGCAGCATCTGGGTTCCCCCCGCTGGGACCCGTCCCCCCTAGCTTGGCTCTGGAGCGGGCAGAGCCCTCCGTCTGAGGTCTGAGCCAGCGTCGGGGCCCCCTGTCCCCCTCCTCCCAGGACGCAGGGGAGTCGGGGTTGGGGGAGGCCGCAGCTGTGGAAGAGGCCAGAGGTGGGGGTGGGGCAGCCTCCCGGGCAGGTCCTGGCCTCCTGCACGCCCCAAAACCCCTTGGTCTAGAAGTGCTTGGAGATGTGGTCCCCTGGGAGGAGCCCATGAACTCCACACTGACTTCCCTCTTTCCTGTCTACCCGCTAGCCCGTGGGCCTCCCTCCCCCAATAAGCCTGGGTTTGGGGGCCAGTCGTAGGGAAGAAGACTCCACGCAGGGGACCAACAGGCATCCCTCAACACCTTGCAGCCCCTCATGCCCCAATTCAGCGCCTTCTGCTGAGCAGCGGGGGCTCCCACCGGCCTGACCGATGGGGAGAGGGACAACGATGGGAAGAGGGGCGACGGTGGGGAGGGGGGCGACGGTGGGGAGAGGGGCGACGAAGGCTCTGGGGTCTTTTCATCCCCCTTCCATGAGGAGGTCAAGGGTTTTCAGAATGGGGTGTGGGGAGTCAGCTATCCCTCACCTCTGGGGCAGCTTGGTCCTGAGCCTCCTCTCCCCGCTCCCACTCCACCTCAGTGAGGTGCCCAAAACGCATGAGAGGGCCGGGGGTCAGGGAGGCCTCAGGATTCAGAGGAAGGAGGGAAAGACCCCATGCTTTCTCCCCTTTCCCTCCCCTCCCCCTGGATTCCCAGTGGGGAAAATAGAGCAAAGTTGGGGTTTCCAGCTAGCTTTCTGGAAAGACTTCCTGGGTTGCAGCCGGGAGAGGCCCTCCTGGAGAATGGACCCCACCCTCGCAGCCCTCCCTACAGAAGGCTGACGGACCTGAGGTGGCCCTCCACGGAGCTGGGGCTGGATGTGGGGAACCGGAGGCTTCCCCAAGTCCCACCGAGTGGCCAGGACTGGAGGCTGGGCTCTTGAATGTCAGGATCCTAATGAAAGCCATGACCCGGTGCCCTCTCCTTCCAAATGACATACATACTTGCCTACAATGTCAGGGGGTGCGGAACCCCCAGGCCGGGTGATGTCACGGCCCCTTCAGTGCTGCCGTTCTGGAATCCAGAGGAGTCCCCTCAGACTTCACTCTAGTGTTTCCTGCTGCTGCAAATAGCCCAGGTCTCGTGAGCCTGTGATGAACACAGCCAGGTCTTGCGAGGCCTGGAGGTCTGGCAGGAGAGGAGTCTTCTGGGCGCTGGGAGCCCTGCCCGGCCTGGCCGCTGTGGGGGCCCGGCAGGCCCATGTGTATGTGGTTTTCTGCTGAGCAGGATGCTCAGGGCCCAGGGGCTAATTGGGAGCAGGTGGTGGGCTTGGCAGACGCTGCTGAGTCCAGGCGGTGATGCCGGTTGGCCACAGCTGGGGTCCCAAGGATGGGCCTGGTTCAGCGATTCATGCAGTCAGTGCCTTGGACACCCGGGGAGGCACTGGGCCAGAGGGCTGAGCATGGGTGTGGGTGAGGACAGAATGGCCCGGGCTGGGAGCACGTTAGGAATGTCCCCTTAGTGAGCAGGGCAGGGTCCACCCTTCCCTGACTGTGTCTAGTACACACATGACATGGGGTGTGCTTGTCAGGATCAGCCCTGGAGCTGGGTTGGAGGCCTTATTCCTTGTGACCTGAACACCTGGGCAGGCCAGCAGGGACTGGGATGTCCCTCCACTCCAGCCCTCCCATGCCTGGCTTCTGGGTGCCACTTTCTCCAGGGTGAAATCAGGGGATCAAGGGTGGGCTCTGCTGTCCTGGGTGTGGCCCTGGGTAGAGCTCCCACCGGTCTTTCCCCAGCTGTCCTCTCTGATACCACTCCGGCCTGCCTCTTCGTTGCCATGAGAGCTGCCTACCTCTTCCTGCTATTCCTGCCTGGTAAGTGGCTCCTGGGGCAGAGGGTAGCTCCCCTTATGTGGGGGTGGGGAGTAGGGTTAGTAGGGGGGATTAGCAGTGAGCCTGTGTCATGACTTATGGCCAGAACTCAGCTCCCCAGCTCCCAGGGCCTCCTGCCTGCTTGGACCACAGACTGGACTGGCCAACACTGGCAGCATCTGGAGGCAGCTCCCGGCCCTTCCCCCAGCCCTCCACAGCAGCAGGCAGGCAGGGCTCTGGAGGGCACGTCCCAGGCACAAGGACTCCGTGGCACAAGGCACAACGCCCCTCTGGGAGCCGATGTGCAGGTGGAGGTGCAGGGGCACCCAAGGCAGGGAGTCCGGACGCTTGGGTTCTAGATCCATTCAGGGCCCTTCAGCTCTATACAGTCTCGACCTTGGGGGGGTCCGTACTGGCCAAATGAGGAGAATCAATGAGGACCACAAAAGTCCTAGCAGGGCCAAGATTCATTCATTCAGCTGTGATGTGTTGAGTCCCTACAACGTGCCAAGTGCTGGGCTAGGCCCTGGGGATTCAGCGATGAACCAGGCAGACACATCGCAGACACATCGTTGCTCCTCATCATGCGGCCAGTCCAGGGAAGGAGGACAAACAGGAAACAAGCAGATGTGAGAAACGCCAGCATGTGCTGAGTGCCGGACGGAAATCAGCAGGGGGCCGGTGGGCTGGGGGTGGGGCGGCCTCTCATGAGTCTGAAATTCCAGGGAAGACCTGAAGCAGCTGAGCAGGCCTCACAGGCCCAGGGAGCATCAGGTGCAAAGGCTCTGAGGGAGGCAGGAGCATGTGGAGTCCCAGGAACAGCCAGGAGGCCAGCAACAGGAAGGGGCAGGATGAGGTCAGGGAGGTGACCACGACCAGGGTGGGGAAGCGTCTTTACCATCGAAGAAGAGTCTGGATCCTCTAGGAATCTGCTTGTAGGGTCCTAGGTTCTTACAGACCTGCCCTTGTGACCCCCGCCTCACCTCCCCAGAAGCGCCTGAGGCCCCCGTTGCCCCTCCCCGTGGGGTATCCCACATGCTTTGCCTCCCCACAGCAGGCTTGCTGGCTCAGGGCCAGTACGACCTGGACCCGCTGCCGCCGTTCCCTGACCACGTCCAGTACACCCACTATAGCGACCAGATCGGTAAGGGCCTTCCACCCCCAGCCCTGCCGGGTCACGGAGGCCTGGCTGCTCAGATGTGCATGGCTCAGCCAGGGACTGCACTGGACAGGCTGATGGGAACTCTGGGGGTTGGTCCCTGGCTCAGCGGGGACCTTGTTTGCCCCTGGGGCTGGGGGAGTAGCCTGACTCCCACCAATTCCACTTTCATCTTTGTTTGCAGACAGCCCAGACTACTATGATTATCAAGGTAACGGGCTGGGGGTAGGCGGGCAGCTGGGGTGGGGAGAGCCCCTGGGAGGGGTAGAGGGAGCAGACCCCCTTATCCTCCCCTGGCTGCAGAGGTGACTCCTCGGCCCTCCGAGGAACAGTTCCAGTTCCAGTCCCAGCAGCAAGTCCAACAGGAAGTCATCCCAGCCCCAACCCCAGGTAGGCGCCAGACCCTGCTCCCACCCCTGCCCCAGCTCCTGCCTCACCCCTCCCCACTCTGTCCACCCTGGGAGTGGGGGTCTGCCAGGGCTGGGAGAGGTGACTCCCCTTGCCCTGAAGATACCCCTCCCAATGATGTCTGCCTACCTCTGTCTCGACACCAGAACCAGGAAATGCGGAGGCGGAGCCCACAGAGCCTGGGCCTCTTGGTAAGGGCTTTCTTGAGCCAGAGAAATGGAGGCACGGCCTGAAGTTGGGGTGGAGTAGGGGGCGGTGCTGGTGGGCTGGAAGTCTTTGTCCCTTGCCCATGTGGGCTGTTGGCAGTAATGTGGGCAGTATGACTGCTGTAGGCTGGCATCCCCAGGCCCCCCTAGGCAGCTCCAGGAGGTCCCACCAGTCCCCAGCGTGCCTGACTGGAGGCTAAATTGGCAGCCTAGGAAGGCCCCTGTCCTCACAGTTACTGGGGGGGGGGGGGCAGGGAGTGTGCTGGGGACTTCCTGTCAGCCAGAGAGACTGGGTGGTGCCCATGTGGAGGCGAGGAAGGGCCAGGGAGCGCAGGCTGGCTGAGCGGTGCCCCTCCGGCTGCCCCAGCTGAGAGCTTGAAAGAACAAGGTGTGTGTGTGAGAGAATCCGTGTGCTCACCCTCGTGTGGGTTGGTGTGTGTGTTCCTGTGTGGGCTTCTGTGAGCGTGGGCAGATCTGCTTGGAAGTTGGTATGGGCTTTTGTGACGATGCATGGGTGGGTGGGAATTTCTGTTGAACTTAGGCTTCTATAGTAAGTGTGGTTGTGAGTTGATACATGAATATTACAGCCCTGGTAAGTCTGACAGTGCTGCATGTGTCTACGTGGGCATGTGTAGGTATGGGTGTCTGCACGGGGCCTGAGGGTACAGGGGGGACTAGGCCCTGCGAGCCAGCCTCAGGTGGGTGAGGCTGGGGGCCGCCCCCCAACTCTGGGCTCCTAGTCTGACCCCACCTGTCACCAGACTGCCGTGAGGAACAGTACCCGTGCACCCGCCTCTACTCCATACACAAGCCGTGCAAACAGTGTATCAACGAGGTCTGCTTCTACAGGTGAGCACAGGTGGGCAGCTGTCGGGAGGACTCCGGAGTTTGGGGGGCTAGAGGGCACACGGGACAGCTCTGGCCAGCCAAGGTGGGAGTTGGAGGAAAGATAGTGAGTCCTGAAGTTGAGCTCAGTTCTGTGGTTGAGCCTGGGCCAGGGACCTCCACTCCTGGACTCCAATGCCGGGTTCTGTCTGGGCTATCCCAGTGGGGTTGGGTGGAAGTGGGGCTGAGACCTCCCGTGCCCTGTCCCTGCAGCCTCCGCCGTGTGTACATCGTTAACAAGGAGATCTGTGTCCGTACAGTGTGTGCCCACGAGGAGCTCCTCCGAGGTAGGAAGGCCTCCTCCCCAAGACCTCCCCTACCCCCAGGTCCACTTCATTATCTGGCTACCTAGTCACCCACCTGATGTTTATTCAACACGTATTATCCACCAGGCCCACTTCCAGGACACCCTGAGCTCCCCTCCCTGCTACTTTTCATCCTCAAAACACTCCTATCACCAGAGCTGGGGGAGGGACAGCGGTTCTCATCTCCCAGCTCCACCCTGACCCCCCTCCTTCCTGCCCCTAATAGCTGACCTGTGTCGGGACAAGTTCTCCAAATGTGGCGTGATGGCCAGCAGCGGCCTGTGCCAATCCGTGGCGGCCTCCTGTGCCAGGAGCTGTGGGGGCTGCTAGGGTGGTGCTGGCATCCGGAGTTCTGGCCCTCCTGGGATCTGGGGCCCTCGGGCCCTGCCTGACCTGGTGCTTTTTCCCCCATCCCCATGTTCCTTTTATTCTGTAAAAAGTTAGTGGACTGCAGCCCTGGGGGCTGCAGGCTTCGGTGCCTCAGGCCACTCCTTCAGCCTGTGGCCACCTCTGGGGCATGATGGGAGCTCCCCACTGCCTAGTCTCTGCCCCTCAGGTTGGGGGGGCATCCCAGGCCTCTCTGTGGGACCTTGGCCCCTGACGGGCCTTCTCAGCCCCTTTTGAGGACAGACAGTCCCCCCTTCACAGTCCCCTGAGGTAGGCTACGTCCCCCCACCCCAGCTGGTCTGCTTGGATTTCCTACAGCCCCCCTGGGCATGGACCACCTTTATTTTATACAAAATTAAAAACAGTTTTTACAAAAGATCGAGTCACTTTTTCGGTGGAGAGCACAGAGGGGCCATCCAAGTGCCCCCAACGCAGACTGTCCTGAGAGGCTCCCCACCCCTTGGAGTGAACGGTCTGCTCAGGTGCCCTGTGCTTCTGCAGTCCCAGCCCCACCTCCTCACCCACCGGCTCCAGTTCTGCCCTGCCCAGAACACTGCGTCGTGACAGTGTACGTGCGCACGCGTGTTGCAGGAATTGCATGGGAGATGGAAGGCTTCAGGGACACAGCTTTCTCATGATCAGGGCTGCTTGGTGAGGACATGAGTTCCCATCACCAGAGGGACACAGTGAAGATGGGAGGCTGCCCATGGGGTTGGAGGGCATGGGATCAAGGCAGGCGGACTGACATCCAAGGCCTTTGAGAAGTTGGGGAGATGGGTGCCATTAAAAGAAAAAAAACGGCGGGGTGCAGGGGCTCACACCTGTAATCCCAGCACTCAGGGAGGCCGAGGCGGGCTGATCACTTGAGGCCAGGAGTTCGAGACCAGCCTGGCCAACGTGGCGAAACCCTGTCTCTAGTAAAAATACAAAAAAAATCAGCCAGGCGTGGTGGCGTGTGCCTGTAAACCCAGCTGCTCAGGAGGCTGAGGCACAAGAATTGCTTCAACCTGGGAGGCGGAGGTTGCAGTGAGCCAAGATCGTGCCACTGCACTCCAGCCTGGGCAGAGCAAGACTGTCTCAAAGAAAAAAAGAGGGCAAAAACGAGCAAGCCATTATAACACCTCCCTCTGACCAGCACGTGGGGCCTGGGCTCTGCGTGAAGGCTCGCACACTCCTTAACTCTGAACAGGCATATGTGGTGAATGTAATTCATATCCCCCTCTTAGAGACAGGAAAACTAAGCCCAGAGACATGAAGTAACCCACCCAAGGGTCCCACCCACGGGTCCACAGCTGTCAGCGGCAGTGCTGTGGCCAAATCGGGCAGCTGGACTCCAGCAGATGAGGATGAGTGTTAATTTCTCCTTCAGACACTGATTGAGCACCTATGTGAACTTCCCCAGTCGCCCTATGCGGTAGGTTCCCATTTTACAAATGAGCAAATTGAGGCTTTAAGAGGTTAAGCAGGCTGGGCGTGGTGGCTCATGCCTGTAATCCCAGCACTTTGGGAGGCCAAGGCAGGTGGATCACCTGAGGTCTAGAGTTTGAGACCATCCTGATCAACATGGTGAAACCCTGTCTCTACTAAAAAAAAAACATACAAAAATTAGCTGGGCATGGTGGCGGGCACCTGTAATCCCAGCTACTCAGGAGGCTGTGGCAGGAGGATCACTTGAACCCGGGAGGCGGAGGTTGCAGTGAGCTGAGATCGTGCCATTGCGCTCCAGCCTGGGCGACAGCTTTGCTCAGGATCACCCAGCGGAGCCAGGCATGTTCACACCCAAACCTGCACTTGTTTGCCATGCTGCCTGGAAGGCCTGTCACTGTCCCGAGGGTGGGCTTGGATCTAAGGAGGGGCCAGAGAAAGGGGCAAGAAAGCACAGACTGGAAAGAGTCGAGCTGCCCAGGCTCGGCCCAGTCCCAGGCTTCAACAGCCCCACCTGTTCTATGCGCCGGGTGACTCAGGACCCCAGAGGCCTCCCCATCTGACATCCTGTGAGGCTGGCAAGTTCCCTTCCCAACACAGGCCTCCCTGCCTCTCCCTGCCGCCTCCCCAAGCACCCCTCCCTACAGGGCCCCATCCCTCTTGCCCCAGACCCCACCTGTCTCCCCCCGACCCCGTCTCCTCCAATCGTCTAGAAGAGGGACACATCTGTACAAACTTTTTAGAAAAGGAGATCTTGTTACAAAAAACAGTTCTGAACAGTTAACATTGTAAAAAGGTATAAAAATACAGGGACTCTGAGCATTCTGAGGAATTTCCTGACACACACTCTCAACTAAGGCAGACAGATCCCTGGGAAGCCAGAGTCAGGGACTGGGCCTCTGACCCCTGCCCTGGGCCTGGCCCCTCTCCTCTTTCCCACGAACCCTTGCTCCAGGGCTGACCAGAGACGAGGGCTCTCCCCAACCCTGGCTACGGCTCAGCCCCTCAGGGAGGAACTTGTACTATCTACAGTGGCTCATCCTGGAAGAGGGAGGCTGGACTGAGGTGGGGCCTGCAGGCGATGCCGGGAAGCCTCGCCACGCCTGGAGCTGGAGTACCCCTCCTCAGCACTGCCAGCGGAGCGCCTCCTCATCCCACCCTAGCTTGAGGCCCCCAAGGGACTGGGCTCTGGGGGGTGGGCTGTCCAAAAGGAGGGCCCTCCCCTGTCCCGGGCATAGGGCCTTTTTCCAGATGCCAGCAGGGGCTCATTTCTCTGGGGGGCCGGAGGGTGGGGAGAAGGGTGCTGAGCTCCTTCGAAGCTCCTGCTGCAACTGTCCCTTCAGTGTGGACACCTGGGGAAAAAGCGGAAGATAAGGCCAGTCAGGTCGTCAGCCTGGCTTCAGAGAAAGGAAGGCAGCTGGGAACCCAGAGGGACACAGTGCCACGGTTTCAGGAAAGGTCTGACCTGACTGAGAGCCAGGGGCTGTCCTGCCCTTCTCATTTTGTTCCTTATGGCACAGTCAGGCGTCTTCAGGGCAACTCCACCCCCATTCTTTATCCCCATCATCACTTGGGTGGGCGTGGCTCTAGCCCAGACCCAAGGGGTGGACATGTGACCCAGCCTCCAGCTGACAAGGCTGGCTCAGGCATGGTCAGGAAGGGGTGTGTGATCTGAGCAGGCCAGTGAGGGACAGCCCTGGGACTTCTGCCCCTGCTGTCTTCAGGGATGAGATTGCTGGGAGAACCTGAGGCTGGAGCTGCTGAGGACACCTGGCCACCTAGGGAGAAGGCTGCCCTGAGCATGGAGCCAGGGGGAGCAGAGCCATGGCAGGAAGGCCTTGGGCCCAGGAGCATCCCGTGGCCCCTGGTCTGGTCTTGGCTGATACCAGCGCAGAGCCAACCCCACCCTTTTCGGTTATGGGAGCCATCAACTGCCTATACCCACGAGGTCTTGACTGGGTCTCTCCCTTTCCTCCAGCCCCACACAGAATCCTGGCCCAGCCTTCTGAGGGGGCCTGCACACCTGCTCCTCCAGCCCACGCACCCTCTGGCGGTGGGCCCGCTCCCGAGCCTCCAGCGTGCGCTCAGCCTGCACCTGGGCACTGCGCAGCCGCTCCACCTCCTGCTGCAGCTCCAGCTGCTGCTGCTGCGCATCTACCTCCAGCTGGGCTGGGCTGTGGCTCTGCTCCAGCACCACCACCTGCGCCTGCAGAGGGGCTGTGGTCAGGGTTCTGGCCCAGCGTGAGTGTGTGTATGCATGTGTGACAGGTTGTCAGGTACCTCCCTGGGACGTGGCCAGTGCAGAGAGGGAAGGCAGGAGAGATCCTTGTGTGTCTTCCATCCTGCTGGCCCTGACAGTGAGCCTGCAAGCCCAGGGTGAGTGCACCCAATGACCCCCACTCAGGTAGGTGCGTGCACACACACACACACACTCACACACTCAGACGTCATACACACAGGCACAAAGGCAAGCATGTAAATCCCTACCTGGACTCACACAGGTGCATGTGTATGTGCAAAGGCTCAACTCCCACATACGTGAAAACGTCTGTACACAAACACATATTCACAATACCTAGACACGCCACACCATGCACAAGATTCATGCTCCATACACAAGAATAATCACATGGGTTCTCACACTGCCGCAAGGCCACAACATACATGAACCCACAGGCTCACGTGCAAACAGGCCTTTAGTGTCTTTTCCGTACACCTTATGGAGAACCCCTCCCTCCATAGCCCGGCTGGGTCACTGGAAGGCTCAGAGCTCCTAGAGGAGGGGGTTGTGGGCCCTGGGCTGGCTGGGCCATCAGCAACACTGGGATTGCTGAGCACTCAGACTGGGGATGAAGTTGGCGTCCCGGACTGGGTGGGGTCAGACCTCCAGCTGCTGGATCTGCCTCTGCGCCTCTGCCAGCTCCAGCTCAGCTCCCGTGAGGGTGCGGTCTAGGCGGCCCTTCTCTGCGCTCAGCCGCACTGTGTCCTCGTGGCTACGAAGCTTCTCCCGCTCCACCTAGGCAGGAGAGCCAGAGGAGATCAGGGTGCCAGGAGGAGCTTACTGAGGGGGCTCGGGTTCCTGAACCCCAATGGAATAACCTAACCCCACCAGAGGCAGCACACCCTGGGGATGTGCAGTGGGATCCACCACAGCTAGGCCCCAGAGGAAGTGAGGGGAGAGCCCAGGGAGCAGCCTACCTTGTCCAGCGTCCTCCTGAGGGCTACACGGTCCTTCTCCAGCCGCAGGGCTGAGCGCTCCACCTCCCGCTTCTCGGCTTCCAGCTGAGCCAGGGCGCGCTGCAGGCTGCCCAGGCGCTCCTGCAGCAGCCGCCGCTCATCTTGCAGCTTCTGGACCATGTGCAGGGCTGCAGCCTCACCCTCCTGCCGCTGTCGCAGCACCTGCAACAGAAGCCAGGCAGGCCCTGAATCCCTCTGGGCCTGAGCATACTTATCTGAAGCTTGGGGATAATGAGGCTGGCCCACTCACAGAGCAGGCGACGGTGAGGCCCACATCAGAGAATTGTCACCTGAAGCCAAACCTTTCTCTCAGAGTCTCAGTTTCTCCATCTGTATAACAGAACTATGCTCTGAATGAACCATGTTTCCTTACTGGAGGTCGCACCAGGGTTTGGGATGAGGTTGAGATGGGTGGGAACGTCCCCACCCTATCCCAGGGCCTCACAGTCTTGGGGACAGAGGGGGCACACCCTGGCCCTCACCTCCCGTAGCTGTTGTAGCTGGCCCTCGGCCTCCACCCGCTGCAGCTCCAGGTCAGCCACCTCGCCTCGCAACGTCTGCACCTGCTCACCCAGAGAGCTGCTTTGCTTCCGTGCCTCAGATAACGCCTGCCGGGCAGCATCCAGCCGTTCCTGGGGGACAGGGGCTGATGGTGCCAGGCTGGCCTGGGAGCCCTAAAGAGTCCTCTCTATTCTCTACCTCCGGATAGGTCCACAACCCACAAAACAGGCAGTCTTCTCACCTGGAGGGTGGGGTGCACACCAGACCCATCCACGGCCTATCCACTGACCTGCGTAAGGTAGGACCCACTCAGACCCCAACTCTCTCCAATAAACCCTGCACCTGGGTCCCCCGAAGTCTATACTAGTAGTCTTGTCTTCTTAGGGGACATACCCAGAGCCTCTTCTCATTGGCTGATGGTCTACTGGGTCCACGCCCTCCCTTCAAGCCTGCTCTCATTGGCTCCAACTGACTGCCCCATTGGCTGGCTCTTTACCAGGGCCCCCCTCCAGGCCTGCTCTTACTGGCTGACTCTCTCACTGGACCCACCCCAGCCAGACCCTGGGCCCGAGACCTGGAGCACTTGGCGGTCATGTTCACAGGCGGTCAGAGCCTTCTGTAGATGCAGGTTCTTGTCCTGGGTGCTGTTGAGGCTGGCACTGCTCTGGGCTAGGGCCTCTGTCAGGCCCCGCACCTTGTCCCGCAGGGCCCCCTCGCTTTCCTCCACCTTGGCCAGGGCCCCGTTCAGCCGCTCCACAGTCAGCTGCAGGGTCCCTGCCTTCACCTCGCTGTCTGCCACCTGGCAGGAGGACAGCCAGAACAATCAGGGGGCTGTTCCCATCTGGCCTCTACACCTCTGCTCCTACTGTGACCTCCACCTGGCATGCCGAATCCACTCCCTTCCCACTTCTCTCTGGGCCTCCATCATGGAGACCCTCTTTTCCTAAGAACTCCCGGGGCTCAGCCTACTGCAACCTGGGCCCCACGTCACTGCTGGCTAATTACTCGTGCCCAGAGTGCCATCAACCTAGCTGTCTCAGACTCACTGGTCTCCTCCCTGTCCTCATTCCCCTCTCCTCTCTGCCATGGAAGAGAAAGGGTAACCACCACCACACTAAAATTTTCTATTTTTGACTTTGGTGGGTGTTCAGGCAAGGCTAGCCAAATTATTTAACATTCCAGTTAGAGCTGAGCTTCCTAGCAGTTAAGGCAAAAAGGGAAATGAGTGAAACCTACATCTCTAACTTATCCCAGATGACTCCTATGTATGCAGATTCTGTTATCAAATAGCCCTGAATTCTAATTTCGGCTCTGCCTCTTACTAGCTGTGGGATCTTGGACAATGACATCATCACCTCTCAGCCTCTATTTGTCCATCTGTGAAATGGGGATGTTGGTAATACTTGCCTCACAGGGTTGTTGGGGGATTGCGTACTGCCTATAAAGCTCTTGGCACAGGGCATGCAAATGTTGTGGCCGTGATTTGGAGAGGGGCCCACCTGTCTCTGCAGGGAGTCCACCCGATCCTGGAGGGCCTGGGCTTGGGCCTCGCGATCACTCAGGCCCAGGCGGCTGCGCTGCAGCTCCCCCTCAAGCGAGCGCCGCTGCAGCTCCAGCTTGACGGTGCGGCTCTCGGAGGCGTCCAGGACCTCCTTCAGGCGCCGTTTGTCGCCCTCCAGCTTTGTCTCATTGGCCTTCATCTTGCTGATCTTCTCCTGCAGGTGGCGCGGGGCTCAGGCCCAGACATCCAGTGCACCCCACAGCCCTCCCACACACGCCCTAGGGCCTATAGGGGAAGAGTGGGGAGCAGCCTCGAAGGGTGACCTGTGTGACCTGGGGCCAGCCTGGGACCCTCTGGGGGCCTCGGTCTCCCCATGTGTTCCCAGGATGAGTGGACATGAAGATCCCAGAGCCCACCTTTCCAGTTTTAGCCCAGGCCAATGGGCTGTGGAACCCGGGACTGCCCCTTCCCGCCGTCTGGCCCCATTTCATATCTGCACAGTGGGGATACCGGATTGGTCCCAGGGTACCACAACCTGGGTGCTCACAGAAGCCCTGAGGAAGGGGCTGTAGAAATGCAGATTCCGAGGCCCTTCTCCTGCCCCACTGACTCACGTGCAAACTGAGCTGAGCCCGACAGTTCTGAGGGGGCCCTGCTGTTCTAGGGTTTCAGGTTGTGATTCCCCCTCCCCTGCCCAGGGTCAGCCAGTGAAGAAGGCCTGTGGAGTGGGGATGGGACAGGAAGGCAGACTAGGGGTCCTCCAATCCCTGGTTCTATCCTAGAGACAGGGTGGATCAACAGGGGGTGTTATTAGAGCCTCCCCAGCCCCCATCCTGAGCCTGGCCCCTCTGCCACCCTGCCCTCAGCCCCAGCCCTGCCCTGTCTGGGGCCCCCACTCTGGCTCCTGCCCAGCTTTGTTCCTGGCCTCCTCCCGCAGCCCCTGCGGCTGGGCCCACAGCCAGGGCTGAAGCCGCAGACACAACAATCCAGCTAAGCTCGGCCCCAGGCCAGAGGCAGGGGGTTGAGTGCGGGGCAGTAATAGAGGGACAGGCTGGGGAGGGCGGAGAGGAACTGTGGCTGCACTGTCAGCACCAGGGCCTGAGTTTCCTGCCCCAGACAGGCAGACACACACACTGGCACAGGCAGCTGTCCCCCAAACACACACAAAACCCCCAGAACTACAGAGACATAAAACAGAGGCTCCCTGAGTACCACCTGTGATAAGAGCCTATGTGTATCACCCTGTGAGGTAATCACTGCTCCTCCTTTTACAGATGAGATGAGGAAAATGAAAACCAGGCAGATGACAGCTCAAAGCCCAAGCTCTCTTTCTTTCCTTTCTTTCTTTCTCTTTTTTTTTTTTTTTTTTTTTTTTTGACACAGTCTTGCTCAGTCGCCCAGGCTGGAGTGCAGTGGCCCGATCTCGGCTCACTGCAAGCTCCGCCTCCCGGGTTTATGCCATTCTCCTGTCTCAGCCTCCTGAGTAGCTGGGACTACAGGCGCCCACTACCGCGCCTGGCTAATTTTTTTGTATTTTTAGTAGAGACAGAGTTTCACCATATTGGCCAGGATGGTCTCGATCTCCTGGTGTCAGGTGATCCGCCCGTCTCAGCCTCCCAAAGTCCAAAGTGCTGGGATTACAGGCGTGCGTGAGCCACCACGCCCAGCCTTGCTCGCTTTCTTTTCTTCTTTTTTTTTTTTCTGAGACAGGGTCTCACTCTGCCTTGCTAGAGTGCAGTGGCATGATCACAGTTCATTGCAGCCTCGACTTCCTGGGCTCCAAGTGATCCTCCCACCTCAGCCTCCCGAGTAGCTGGGACTACAGGCCCACACCACTATGCCCAGCTACTTTTTGTATTTTTCATAGAGATGGGGTTTCACCATGTTGCCCAGGCTGGTCTCAAACTCCTGGGCTCACGGGATCCACCCACCTTGACCTCCCAAAGTGCTAGGATTACAGGCATGAGCTATTGCACCTTGACCAAGCTCTTTTTTCTACAGCCAGTGACCACAAGTGACATGAGAGGATGGAGTCTGAATGTGATTTCACAGACTCACAGGCTGGTCACCTCAGTGGGTTGCAGAGAGACTCAGGCAGACAGACACAGGGAGACACACGTAAGAGTTAGACAACCACTCAGGTACACAGATTCCCTGTCGCCCCCACTGGCCCTCAGCTCATGCCCACCTGGCTGGCCCGGAGCTCGCTCTCGGTGGCCTGCAGGCTCCTCTCCAGTGTGGCTATCTGGTCCAGTGTGGCCCGGCGCTCCCGCTCACTGCGCCGCACACTCTCCTCCTGCAGCGCCATCTCCGCCTGGACCCCGCTCAGCCGCCCATCCACACTGCGCCGGGCTGCAGCCACCACCCACGCCATCAGGCATGGCCAAGCACAGCCCCGAGACCCAAACCAGGTCACAAAATGTCCAGCCTACACTCCACCCAGTGCAGGGCCAGCCTGTCTGCACCCTTCATAGTGTGCAGGTCTGCACACAGGTGAGGCTGTCCAAGGAGACAGCCCCGAGTCAGGTCATGGGGGCCACAGCAGGGTCAGAGGCCAATCCCCCGGCTCCTGCCTCAACTGCCCAAAACGAGAGACCAGGGACCCCAAGGATCAGACTCACCTTCCTCACTCTCAGCCACCGCCTTCTGCAGCTGCCTGGCCCTCAAGGTTGCGTGGTCTCTCTCCGCCTCCATCTCAGCCAGCTGGCGACTCAGGGCACTGGTCTGGGTCCGAAGATCATCCTGCAGCCCCAACATGGGGGAACGAAGGAAGACCCCTGCTCTGACACCCTGCAACCCCTCCAGGGCCCTGCAGGTTCCCTATCCAGCCACGCAGGCCCAGGCTTACCCGTTCTCTCTGGGCACTGCGCAGCTCCTGCAGAAATTCCCGGAGGGCCCCGCGCACGGCCTCCGGGTCCAGGTCTGGAGGAGCCGGGGAGGTGGCAGGTCCTGGAGATGGTGGCTGGGACCCAGGGCTGCATTCTAAGTTGCTGGGGCTGCTGAGCCCGTCCCCGCTTCCTAGAAGAGAACACTTGCTCAGTGATGCAGGAGCCACGGGCCTCCCACGCATCTCACTCACTCCCAAATGCATCTCACTCACTGTCATCCCTGCCTTTCCCAACAGCCCTCAGAATCAAGCCCAACTTCTCTGCTATAGCTTAGGGGCCTTCTTGCCCATCCCAGCTGAAACCCTCTCACCCTTTACAAACTGGCCACCCTGCATCCCCCATGTTCTAGAACATTCTTTGTCCCAGCCCTAGGGCCTCTGTACATGCTGCTCCCCCTCTCCCCATGGTGTCTCTTTGCCTGGCCCGTCCTTTAGGGCCGCCCCCTCCCTCAGAGGCCTCTCTGGCCCCAGGCTGGATTACAGTGAGCTCATCCCATCCTCAGGGGTGTCTGATGTCTGCCACCTCACCCAGACCATGAGCACCATGAGGGCTGGGCCTCGTCTCTTCCATCCACCACTGTTCCCAGGGCCCAGTGCAAGGGTGACTGCTGCATAACCTCAACGTCTCTCCATACCGAGTGCCTACTGTGCTTGGCACTTCATCTTCACGACAACTTCCTGACAGGTAAGGAACAATTTACCCTCTTCCCAGGCAAGGCTGGCACACAGCAGTTAAGTGATTTGCTTGTTCTCTTGACTGGATGTGGTGGCTCACGCCTGTAATCCCAGCACCGTGGGGTCTGAGGCAGGCGGATCACTTGAGGTCAGGAGTTCAAGACCAGCCTGGCCAACATGGTAAAACCCCATCTCTACTGAAAATACAAAAATTGGCCAGGCGCGGTGTCTCACGCCTGTAATCCCAGCACTCTGGGAGGCCAAGGCGGGCGGATCACCTGAGGTCAGGAGTTTGAGACCAGCCTGGCCAACATAGTGAAATCCCATCTCTACTAAAAATACAAAAATTAGCTGGGCGTGGTGGTGGGCGCCTGTAATCCCAGCTACTCGAGAGGCTGAGGTTGGAGAATTGCTTAAACCTGGGAAGCGGAGCTTGCAGTGAGCCGAGATCGAACTGCTGCACTCCAGCCTGGGTGACAGAGCGAGACTCCGTCTCAAAAAAAAAAAAAAAGGCCGGGCGTGGTGGCTCAAGCCTGTAATCCCAGCACTTTGGGAGGCCGAGACGGGCGGATCAAGAGGTCAGGAGATCGAGACCATCCTGGCTAGCACGGTGAAACCCCGTCTCTACTAAAAAAAAAATACAAAAAACTAGCCGGGCGAGGTAGCGGGCGCCTGTAGTCCCAGCTACTCGGGAGGCCGAGGCAGGAGAATGGCGTAAACCTGGGAGGCGGAGCTTGCAGTGAGCTGAGATCTGGCCACTGCACTCCAGCCTGGGTGACAGAGCGAGACTCTGTCTCAAAAAAAAAAAAAAAAAAAAAAGAAACAAAGGACTGGGAGTGGTGGCTCACGCCTGTAATCCCAGAACTTTGGGAGGCCGAGGCGGGCAGATCACGAGGTCAGCAGTTCGAGACCAGCCTAGCCAACATTGTGAAACCCCATCTCTACTAAAAATACAAAACTTAGGTGTGGTAGTGGGAGCCTGTAATCCCAACTACTCAGGAGGCTGAGGCAGGAAAATTGGTTGAACTGGGACCTGGGAGGCAGAGGTTGCAGTGAGCCGAGACTGCACCATTGCACTCCAGCCGGGGCGACAGAGCGAGACTCCGTCAAAATAAGAAGAGGAGAGGAGGGGAGAGGAGACGAGAGGAGGGGAGAGGAGACGAGAGGAGGGGAGGGGAGGGGAGGGGAGGGAAGAGGAGAGGAGAGGAGGGGAGAGGAGGAAAAGAAAAAAGAGAGAGAGAGAGGAAGAGAGGAGAAGAGAGGAGAAGAGAGGGGAAGAGAGGGGAAGAGAAAAGAAGAGAGGAGAACAGAAGAGAAAAGAAGAAAATAGAAAAATTAGCTAAGCATGGTGGCCCATGCTTATAGTCCCAGCTACCTGGGAGGCTGAGGTATGGAGGCTGAGGCAAGAAAATAGCTTGAACCCCGGAGACAGAGCTTGCAGTGAGCTGAGACTGTGCCACTGCACTCCAGCCTGGGCGACAGAGCAAGACTACATCTCAAAAAAAAAAAAAGGGGGGTGGAGCCGGGGGCGGTGGCTCACACCTGTAATCCCAACACTCTGGGAGGCCAAGGCAGGTGGATCACTTGAGGTCAGGAGTTCAAGACCAGCCTGGCCAACCTGGTGAAACCCCATCTCTACTAAAAACACAAAAAATTAACTAGGCGCAGTGGTGCACGCCTGTAGTCCCAGCTACTCAGGAGGCTGAGGCAGGAGAATTGCTTGAACCCAGCAGGCGGAGGTTGCAGTGAGCCAAGATCGCACCATTGCACTGAAGCATAGGCAACAGAGTGAGACTTGGGCTCAAAAAAAAAAAAAAAAGTGATTTGGTTGTTCTCAATGCTGGGAAGTTTCAGGGCTGGGGTGGGAATCCAGGCAGCCCCACTCCCTGGCAGAAAATTGTGCACTCTGCTTGGAGTGATGGCTGGGAGAGGTGGAGCGGGTAGGGCAGGTGGAACCAGGGCACTACCTGGAGGCTGGCACTGGAAGTGCAGGACACGGGTCCTGCCATAAGCATCCTGCCTAGGTGGCGGAGGGACACCGAAACTTCCCCGCAGCCACGAACTTGGTCACCACCCAAAAGGCCTCGCTCAGAGGTTCCCAAAGAAGCAGGCCTGCCCCTGAGGGACCAGCTCTAGAAGGTCCCATCATCATCTCGTGAGACTTATTCACTATCATGAGAATGGCATGGGGAAAAAAAAAAAGAAGATCCCATCGTCTCGGGGTAAAAGTCCTCGTAGAGGCCTACAATGTCTATTGGAGCAAACCCTTCGTCCCCAACCCTCACTCCCCTGCTTGGTGCTCTGGGACTGATGGCCCCTGCTGTCCATAGGACAGGGGCACCTCCACTCAGGACCTCCCTCCCCCAGCTGCTCGCTCACGTTCTCCCCTTACCTATCACCTCCTCAGTGAGGCGCCTGCTGCCCCTGCATGAACTGCTCCAGCCCTTCCCTTGGCTTTGTCCTTTTTTTTTTTTTTTTTCTGAGATGGAGTCTCGCTCTGTTGCCCAGGCTGGAGTGCAGTGGCGCGATCTCGACTCACTGCAACCTCCGCCTCCCAGTTTCATGGGATTCTCCTGCCTCAGCCTGCCGAGTAGCTGGGACTACAGGTGCCCACCACCACGCACGGCTAATTTTTGTATTTTTAGTGGAGACAGGGTTTCACCGTGTTAGCCAGGATGGTCTTGATCTCCTGACCTTGTGATCTGCCCACCTCAGTCTCCCAAAGTGCTGGGATTACAGGTGTGAGCCACCGCGCCTGGTCTCCTAATTTTTTTGTTGTTGTGGCAAAACATATATAACACAAAGTGTCCCAGTTTCACCACATTTTTTTTTTTTTTTTGAGACAGGGTCTTGCTCTGTTGCCCAGGCTGGAGCACAGTGGCATTATCACAGCTCACTGCAGCCTCGAATTCAAGGGCTCAAAAGATCCTCCCACCTCTGCCTCCCAAGTAGCTAGGACTACAGGCATGCGCCACCATGCCTGGCTAACTTTTGTTGTTGTTTTTGTTTTATCGAGATGAGGCTTTCCCATGTTCCCCAGGCTGGTCTCAAACTCCCAGACTCAAGCGATCCACCTACGTCAGCCCCCCAAAGTACTGGGATTAACAGGCATGAGCCACCACACCCAGCCCATTTTCACTTTTTTTTTTTTTTTTTGAGACAGAGTTTCACTCTTGTTGCCCAGGCTGGAATGCAATGGCACAATCTTGGCTCACTGTAACCTTCGCCTCCTGGGTTCGAGTGATTCTCCTGCCTCAGCCTTCTGAATAGCTGGGATTACAGACATGTGCCACCATGCCCAGCTAATTTTGTAATTTTAGTAGAGATGGCTGCTCTTGAACTCCCGATCTCAGATGATCTGCCCACCTCGACCTCCCAAAGTGTTGGGATTACAGGCATGAGCCACCATGACCGGCCTTTTTTTTCTTTTTTTTTTTGAGACGGAGTTTTGCTCTTGTTGCCCAGTCTAGAGTGCAATGGCGCGATCTCGGCTCACCACAACCTCCGCCTCCTGGGTTCAAGAGATTCTCCTGCCTCAGCCTCCCAAGTACTGGGATTACAGGCGTCTGCCACCACACTCGACTAATTTTTTGTATTTTTAGTATAGACAAGGTTTCACCATGTTGGCTAGGCTGGTCTTGAACTCCTGGCCTCGAGTGATCCACCCGCCCTGGCCTCCCAAAGTGCTAGGATTACAAGCATGAGTCAACGTGCCAGGCCATTTTCACCATTTTTAAGTGTACAACTGAGTGGCATGAATTACATTCACACGTTGTGCAGCCATCACCATCATCTGTTCTCAGATCATCCCGACTGGAGGTCAGGAGTTTGAGAGCAGCCTGTCCAACATGGTGAAACCCCAACTCTACTAAAAAAAAAATATACATATATATATATATATATGCGCGCATATACACATACATATATATACACACATATATATACACACATACATATACATACACACACATATATACACACATACATATACATACATACATTTATATATCTAGTACTTGCACATATGTAATCTGTAAGTACTATGCCATTTCATATCAAAGACTTGAGTATCTACCAATTTTGGTATCCAGTGGGGTCTTAGAGCCCATGCCCCTCAGATACCAAGGGATAATGCATATTACATACGTGCATCCTGCCATATACTCCCATACACTTTCAGTCATCTCTAGGTTACTTATGATACCAAATACAGCTAAGTGGAAATAGTTGTTATACTGTATTGTTTTTAGTTATTCTTTTTTTTTGAGATGGAGTCTTGCTCTGTTGCCCAGGCTGGAGTGCAGTATCATGATCTCAGCTCACTGCAACCTCTGCCTCCCAGGTTCAAGTGATTCTCCTGCCTCAGCCTCCTGAGTAGCTGGGAGACTACAGGCACGTGCTGCCACGCCTGGCTACTTTTTGTATTTTTAGTAGAGATAGAGTTTCACCATGTTGGCCAGGCTGGTCTTGAACTCCTGATCTTAGATCTGCCCTCCTCATCCTCCCAAAGTGCTGGGATTACGGGCGTGAGTTACTGCGCCCGGCACACCCTGGCAAACTAGGACAGCCCCAAACAAAAAGTTTAACTACTAAATAAAGCAGTAACCCCCAAATCCCCCACTTTCCTCAGCTGTAAGTAAACTCTAATCTGCTTTCTGTCTCTACGAATTTGTTTATTCTAGATATTTCATATAAGTGGAATCATACTGTATTTGTCCTTTGGTGACATGGATTTCACTTGGCGTAATGTTGTCAAGGTTTATTTGTGTTGTGGCATGTATCAGAATGTCATTCCTTTTGAAGGCTGGATAATATTCCATTGTATGGCCATGCCACATTTGGTTTATGCATTCATCTGTAGATGAACATTTGGGCTGTTTCCTTTGACTATTGTGAACAATGCTGCAATAAGCATTGGTGCTCAAATATCTGTTCATGTCCTTGTTTCCAATTCTTTTGGGTATATAGCTAGGAGTAGAATTGCTGGGTCTACAGTAATTCTATATTTAGTGTTCTGAGGAGTTGCCAAACTATTTTCCATGGTGACTGCAGCATTTTACAATCCCACCAGCAATGTCCCTTGCCTGGTTTTTCCTTTGGAAGGATTTCCTGGAAGGGGTCAGGCCTGGTGGTGTATACATCTGAGGGAGATATTGGGGTCACAGGTGTGGTGTGGAGCTGAGGAAGAGAGGCTGAAGAAAATGGGATGTTGCTGGAGAGAGGGCAGGGGTCAACGAGGAGGATGGAGGTTCAGAAAATCAAAAAAGGAGTCAAGGGCATTAAGAGCCCTCCATCCCCCATCCAGGAAGGGTGCAGTGGCTCATGCCTGTAATCCCAGCAGGAGGATCCCTTGAGTCCAGGAGTTCAAGACCAGCCTGGGCAATATGGTGAAACCCCATCTCTACTAATAACACAAAAATTAAGCAGACATCATAGTGCACACCTGTAGTCTCAGCTACTTAGCAGGTTGTGGTGGGAGGATAACTGCAGCCCAGGAGGCAGAGGTTGCAGTGAGCCAAGATCACACTACTGCACTTCAACTGGGGTGACAGAGTGAGATCCTGTCTCAAAAATTGAAAAAAAAGAACCACCCCACCTCCCCCAAAAAATAAGTGGCCTAGGCCGGGTGCCATGGCTCATGCCTGTAATCCCAACACTGAGAGGCCTAGACAGGAGGATCGCTTGAGGCCAGGAGTTCAAGACCAGCCTGGGCAACATAGTGAGACAGCTGTCTCCACAAAAATCACAAAAATTAGCTGGGTGTGGTGGCACACCTGTAGTCCCAGCTACTCAGGAGGCTGAGGAGGGAGGACCACTTGAACTCGGGAAACAGAGTGAGGCCTTGTCTAAAAAAAAAAGCAGCGCCCTTGAGAAGCACGGATCAATGAAGGGAGGGACCTTGGTGAGGGGGCGGGGCTAAGAAGCGGGCCTCAGTGGAGGGGTGTGGTGGACTCCTTGAAAAAAAACCGGCGATGTGGGGGCGGGGCCTCAATGCGGCCCGCCCACCTCCCCCTCTTCCCTGCAGCGCCGCGCTGCCCTTACCTCCTGTGGGTGCGTCCTGGGCAGGGGAGCCGGGCACCGGCCGCGGGGCTGGGCTGGGCGCACGACCGAGGCCGAGGCCCCGGCGCAGAGCCGAACGCAGGCCACCCAGCTGGGCCTCCGCCGCGCGCCGCTGCGCCTCCACGCGGGCCAGCTCGGCTTCCAGGCCTTGTGCCCGGCCCTCGGCTGCGCTCAGCCGCAGGCCCAGCTCTGCAGCCTCGGCCCGCGTCGCCTCCAGCTTCAGCTCTAGGCCGCGGGCGTGGTCCAGCTGCTGCTTTTCAGTGCCACGCGCCTCCTCCAGGGAGCCCAGCAGGCGTCGCTCGCGGGTCCGGAACTCGCCTTCTTGTTCCTGCAGCTTCCGCTGGGCTACCTGGAGCTGGAGTGATGCCAGGAGGTGGGGGTCGGCAAGGCCTCCCCCAACCCGATGCCCCACCCCTAAGGCCCAGACTGGAGCCCACCATCCCTGGCTGTGTGGTCAGCACAACCCTTTATCCTTTAGTGCTCGCCACTCAAGCAGGAGGTGCAAAAACATCCCCGTGGGAGGAAATACTATAATTTATTAATCTCTTTATTCTTTATACAAGCCTTGTAATGTCCATAGTTTATTAGTAATAACAGCTAGCATTTGAATACATAGGGCTTATCAGTGCCAGACACTAAGTAACTTTCCAAAAAAATTAACTCTAATTACTACTCTATGAATTGATCTCACTTTACAGAAGATGAAACAAGCACAGAGATGCTAAGTAACTTGTCCAGAGCTGGGATTCAAAGCCAGGCATTCTAGCTCCAAAGGCTGTTTTCTTTGTTGTTGTTTTTGTGGGTTTTTTGTTTGTTTGTTTTTGGAGACAGAGTCTAGCTCTGTCACCCAGGCTGGAGTGCAGTGGCGCAATCTCAGCTCACTGTAAACTGCCTCCTGGGGGGTTCAAGTGATCCTCCCACCTCAGCCTCCAAGTAGCTGGGATTACAGGTGAGCACCACTATGCCCAGCTAATTTCTGTATTTTTAGTAGAGACGGGATTTCACCATGTTAGCCAGACTGGTCTCGAAATCCTGGCCTCAAGTGATCCACCAGCTTCAGCCTCCCAAAGTGCTGGGATTACAGGTATGAGCCACTGTGCCCAGCTGTTTTTGTTTCTGTTTTTTAAACTTTTTTTTTTTTTTTTTTTTTGAGACAGAGTCTTGCTCTGTCGCCCAGGCTAGAGGCAGTGGCGTGGATCTCGCTCACTGCAAGCTCCGCCTCCCATGGTTCCCACCATTCTCCTGCCTCAGCCTTCCCGAGTAGCTGGGACTACAGGCGCCCACCACCTCACCCAGCTAGTTTTTTGTATTTTTTTAGTAGAGACGGGTTTATCAGTGTTGGCCAGGATGGTCTTGATCTCCTGACCTCGTGATCCCCCATCTCTGCCTCCCAAAGTGCTGGGATTACAGGCTTGAGCACCATACTGCCTTTTAAACTTTTCTTTTTAATAGGTTTGACACAGCAGCTTATTAATCACATGTACTCACAGCCCTAGGGGGTGCGGGAAGGCAGGGAGGCACACCACACAGGGCCACACAGGGGCTGCAGGCTGGGAACACAGTGAACAGCCAGGAAGGTTAAGTGCCCACTGGTTCCAGAGGGAAGTGTGTCCAGAGGCTGTTCCCTTAACCACTAAGCTACATTGCCCCTCCTTGCCCATAATTTATCAATCAATCTGCACACAATGGGGGCATGCATTAAAAAATCATTTACCGATGGGATGCAGGGTCACACAGACACAAAGCCATCCCTGCCATTTAGAGAGTCAACCTCTCACAGTCACCAATTTCACTGGAAACCCCATCTACTGAGCAGCTGGGTGCCAGGACCTGTGCCAGGGCCCTTCATACATGCCTGGCTGTGCTAGTCCATCTCTTATGAGCACTCTGAGGCACAGAGATGAAGTGACTTGCTCCGGGCCATACAACAGATTCACAGCAATGAGACAGCCGGAAAAGGCAGAGCAGGAAGACTGTGGGCTTTGGAGTCAGACAGACCTAGGTGGCTGTGTGACCTTAGGTAGATCCCTCGACCTCTCTGAGGGTTCTGTAAAATGGGGCTAATGGTAGGACGGGCATGGTGGCTCACACCTGTAATCCCAGCACTTTGGGAGGCCGAGGCAGGTGGATCACCCGAGGACCAGAGTTTGAGATGAGCCTGGCCAACATGGTGAAATTCTGTCTCTACTAAAAATACAAAAAAATTAGCTGAGCATAGTGGGGAGCACCTGTAATCCCAGCTACTCGGGAGGCTGAGGCAGGAGAATTGCTTGAACCCAGGAGGCAGAGGTTGCAGTGAGCCAAGATCGTGCCAGTGCACTCCAGCCCGGGCGACAGAGTGAGATTCCATTTCAAAAAAACAAGTAAAAATAAAAATGGGGCTAACGGTACCTACCCCATGGGGCTGCTGGGAGAGTCAAACAAGGTCGTATTTACAGGGCCTCTCCGTGCCCATTTTGTGGCGGCATACAGTAGACCCACTGTTCTTTGGGCTGTTCTTATTATAACTTGGGAAGGGTCTCAAGGAGTGGGGGAAGGAACGAGCCCTAGGGAGTGGCCTTTCAGAATGGTCCCAGCATTGGGGTGCCTACCTGCTTCCTGCTGGAGGGAGGGAAGATGCACCAGCCCACCCGCCTGCTCAGTTACCTCCTGCCGCATCACCTCCAGGCTGGCCTCGCCCTTCAGCAGCCTCTGCCGGAGGCCCAGGGTCTCCCGCCGGCTCTCCTTCTCTGCCCGCTCGCCCAGCGCCAGGCGGCCCTGCAGCTCCGCCAGCTCCCGGCCCAGTCTGGTGTTCTCACTGTCCAGCATCTTCATCTGTGAGACAGTGGGAACGGCAGCGGGTTCAGCTCTGCCCCTGTGCCCTCCCAGTCCTGGCCCAAGGCCACTTGGGACCTACTGCTCTAGGGACACCTATATCAAATACCACCCATATCCACTGGGAGCCGGCCCCTAGATAACCACACTGAGCTCAGGCGATGCCAGGCACTTGGGCACCAGTGGCCTGTTTACCATTTAATCAGTGGGCCAAAACTACCTTTCATGAGGGCATTGGTATAGTAGAAGGAGGGCTCAGCCCTTAGCAGACCAGGAGTTCACAGGCAGGAGCCATAGCTCCCTGGGTTATCTTTCATCTCTACAGTGGTGATGAACATATTTGGAGCGCTCACCATGTGTCCAGTCCTGTTCTAAGCACTTAAGTTACATTAACTCATTTAATCTTCGTACAGTGCTATATGAGGGAGGTAGAAACATCCCTATTTAACAGATGAGAAAACTGAGCCTCAGAGTGTCAGAGTAACCTGCCCAAACTCACAGAGCCCACACACGCCAGACTGGGATTCGATCTGAGACAACTGCAACGTTCTAAGCCCCCATTTCCCCACAGGAGCAGCTGGGGGTACTGCCTACCTACCCCATGTGCTACAGCAGGGGTAACAGGATATGCCATAGCATGAAACACGCCCAGCAAAAGCTGGCATGCAAATGCCAGCTCCTTTCAGGGAGTCTTGTGGTTTCTCAGGAAGGGGCCTGGGTGAAGGGGGCTGTGGTATCTCTGGCTATTAGAGTATCAGAATATCTCTGGCTATCCGGTTGTGATATCTCCTTTTTGTAACTAAAAACAATTTTTTTTTTTTCTTTTTTTGAGACGGAGTCTCGCTCAGTCACCCAGGCTGGAGTGCAGTGGTGCGATCTCGGCTCACTAGAAGCTCCGCCTCCCGGGTTCATGCCATTCTCCTGCCTCAGTCTCCTGAGTAGCTGGGACTACAGGCGCCTGCCACCACGCCTGGCTAATTTTTTTGTATTTTTAGTAGAGACGGGGTTTCACCGTATTGGCCAGGATGGTCTTGATCTCCTGATGTTAGGTGATCTGCCTGTCTCGGCCTCCTAAAGTGCTCGGATTACAGGCGTGAGCCACCATGCCAGGCCACAAAGTTTTTTAAAAAAAATTTGGGGGGGCCAGGCGCGTGGCTCACGCCTGTAATCCCAGCAAAAATTTGTGGCCGGGTGCGGTGGCTCACGCCTGTAATCCCAGCACTTTGGGAGGTAGAGGACAGTGGATTGCTTGAGCCCAGGAGTTCGAGACCAGCCTGGCCAACACGGTGAAACCCCGTCTCTACTAAAAATACAAAAAACTTAGCCAGGCGTGGTGGCGGGCATCCATAATCCCAGCTACTCGGGAGACTGAGGCAGGAGAATTACTTGAACCTGGGAGGTGGAGGTTGCAGTGAGCCAAGATCACGCCATTGCACTCCAGCTTGGGCAACAAGAGTTGAGACTCCGTCTCAAAAAGTAAATAAATAAATAAAATAAAAATAAAAATTTTAAAAACTTTTTAAGAGACAGGGTCTTGCTTTGTCGCCTAGGCTGGAGTGCAGTGATGTGATCACAGCTCACTGCAGCCTTGACTTCCTGGGCTCAAGGGATACTCCCACCTCAGCCTCCTGAGTAGCTGGGACTCCAGGAGTGTGCCACGACAACTAGCTATTTTTAAAATTTTTTGTAAGGACTGGTTCTCACTATGTTGCCTGGGTTGGTCTTGAACTCCTAGGCTCAAGCAATCCTCCCATCTTTGCCTCCTGAAGGATAAGATTAAAGGCATGAGCCACCACAGCTGGCTAATTTTTTGCATTTTTAGTAGAGACAGGTTTTCACCATGTTGCCCAGGCTGGTCTTGAACTCCTGGGCTCAAGCAATCCTCTGGCCTCTGCCTCCCAAAGTGCTGGCATTACAGGCATGAGCCACTGCACCTGGCCTGGTTGTGATATCTCTGGGTGAGGCCAGCAGGTGCTTCTTCAATGCATGCTGCTCTTGATGAGTTTGGAGATCATCTAATTCACACGTCAGCAAACTACAGCCCACAGGCCAAATTCGGCCAGTCTCCTGTTTCTATAAGGGTCTGAGCTAAGGATTTTTTTTTTTTTTTTTTTTTTACAGTTTTAAATCGTTGAAAATGGATCATTTCTAAAGGAAGAACGGTATTTCTTGACACATGAAAATGACAGAAAATTCACATTCCAGTGTCCCTAAACAAAGTGTGACTGGAACCCACACCCCTCTGTTCATGCGCTGTTTGGGGCTGCTTTCTCACTACCCCGGCAGAGCCAAGTAGCTGCAACAGAGACTGTGTGGCCGGTAAAGCTGGAAATATTTACCATTTGGGCTCTTTACAAAAAACTATTTGCCAACCTCTGACCTAGTTCACGAAATGTGTACCTTTTGTTGTTCGCAGATTCCTCTGAGAACTGGACAAGGACACCAGCTCCTCACCTTGGAGAAATGTGAGCCTGAGCGTGCACACAAATGCACGCAGACTTTTGCACAGATTCAGGGATTCAAGGACTGCTCAAAGCCCATCCATTCACACCAAGGTTAGGTAAGAGGACTTGTCATAGTTCAAGCCCCTGGTTTTACATAGGGGGAAACGTGATTCCAGAAAGGGGGAGCTACTGGCCCTAGGACACACAGCAAGCCCTGGGGCAAGGGGTGGCACAGGGAGAGTACCTGATGCTGGAGCTCCTGCAGCTCCCGCCGAGCCTCCAGCCGCGAGCGCTCCACCTCCTGCAGCCCAGTTCGCAGCTCCCTGGCCTCCTTGCCCACGGCTGTCCGTGCCTCCTCTAGGAGTGCCAGCTTCTGCTCCTTGTCCTCATTGGCAAGCTTCAGGCTGGAGAGGGCAGAGGTCAGCCCTGGGTCCTGGGAGTAGTCAGTGGCTCTGCACAAAAGCTGCCTCCTCCAGTTCCTGGAGAGGGTCAGGCACTGCCCGCCTATGCGGCCTCTCCCAAGAGCTGAGCCCTCCAGGGCTGGGGCCCAGGCCCTCGGCTGGGAGGGGTAGACCAGTGACTCCAGGAGGGGACCTGGTTTCCAGGGTGATGAGGCGGGTGGGTCTGAGTCTGGACCCAACCCTGCCCGCTGCCCCTCTGCCGCTTTCCCCAATCAACAGGGAGGAAACCTTCCTAAAATGAGCCAGTTGCCAGGCTCTGCTTAGGAGACAGAGGATCCGTATCTGGGCAATTTCCCCAGAACTTTAGGGCTGAAGTTAGATTTCAGGGATGGGATTCCATGAGAACTCAGGGCTGGTCCCCCTGTGACGCCCCACCTGATGCGCTCGCTTTCTGCCTTCTTCACAGCGGCTCGAAGCTCCTCGTTGGAGCGCCGCAGGGCCTCACGCTCCTTGGCGCCCTCGCCCAGGCTGCGCCGCAGCTCCCCTGCCTCCTGGCGCTGCACCTCCCGGCCCTCCTGGCTCTCACGCAGCTTGCGCTGGGCCTCCAGCAGCTCCCGCCGCAGCCCATCACGGGCATCCTCCAGCAGACGCAGCTGGGTCCGAAGCTCTTCTGCCTGTGAGCACAGCAGGTGTCCCCAGGCCAGCGGTCAGGGACCACCCCTCAAGCTGGGTCTTGTACCCCAGATCCCTGGCCCCGGGGAGCCTGCCCCATCCCTCTGCAGTGCTGAGACCGCAGGCTGTGAGTTATCATTTGAGCAAGGCGTGCTGCAATCAGTAATGTTTTCATCTGAAGTCACCATCAGTCAGGACTGTCCTGAGCACACCACGAGGGCAGAGACCCCACTCACCCCTCCTTGAGGCCACATCCCACCTGTACACAACAGGCGCTTCACAATGCTTGCTAATTCCCACCTGTACACAACAGGTGCTTCACAATGCTTGCTAAATCCCACCTGTACACAACAGGCGCTTCACAATGCTTGCTACCTCCTTTCTAAGTGCTATTCATTGGTCCTCACATGCAGGGAGGAATCTTATACTCTTCCGGGGCCCTGGGGAACTAGGCCCCCAGGCACACAGCGCCATTGAGGGTATGCTGCTCAGAAGAGGGGGCGGCTGCTCACCTCGCGAAGACAGGAGTCCCGCTGCTTGCCCAGGTCTCGGGCCTGCTCTTGCAGCCTCCTCACCTCCTGGGCGTGGGCTGCAGCAGCCTCCTCCAGCTGGGCCCGTACGTCCCGCAGCTCGGACGTCAGAGCGTTCACGGTGCTCTGGGACAGAGGGGCTCCTCAGACTTGGTCCTGCTGTGTCCCCAGGCCCTGGCTGCTCCCAACCTGCTCGGTGCACTGTCCACTTTCAGCTCTAAACACGGCCCCTCCTGCTGGCCTGCCAGACCCTCTGCCAACCCCTGGATGCATAGTGAGTGCTGCCCGTGTAGCCAGGCTCTCCCTCAGGCCCAAAGGATTCATCAGGGCAGGGCTGAGCCACCTCCCTCAGATGGGGGCTCCCAAAGGAAGGGCTAAACCTCCTCTCCCACAGCCTGGAAGCTTCTCCAGGACGGGGCCATGCCTCCCTGTGGTGGGGTCTCCTCAGCCAGGGATGTGCCTCTCTATGAGACAGCAGCCCAGCTGCCCAGCCCGCCCTACCCGGTCCTGCTCCTGCCGGCTCTGGGCATCTCGTTTCTGCCGCTCCATCTCCAGGGAGATGGTGGCCAGGCTGTGCCGTGTACCCATCAACTTCTCTGACAGCGCCGTCTTCTCAGACTCCTTCAGAGACAAGGCCTGGGCAGAGGCAGGGGACAAAGGGCTTAGGGGATGGGCTGGTCCTGGGGGCATGCTCAGGCTTCTTCCTGCCTGGGAAATGTGCCCACTGGGGGCTTAGAGGCCTGAGTGTGCCACTGCAGGTGGACCCAGGGCAGACGTGCAGCCCTGGAAAAGGGCACAACGGCAGTCACAAGAATCCCAGACGTGGATACCACTCATAGAGTTCACTAACCCGCCACAGCACCCTGACAGCAGAGTCTTTCATTCTACCCATTTTACAGACGAGAAAACTAGACTCAAGGAGGTAGAGCGACTCACCCAGGTACACAGCTAGTGAGGAGAGGAGATGGGCGCAGTCTGCCCTGTCTCCATTACGTTATAGGAAAGTTAGGGACTTGTTATTTGTGGGGACGGATCAGTTGATGCCTGTGGGCATCGTGGGGACTGCTCTGAAGGCAGCCCTGAGGATCCATGCCCGGCCTGGGTGGGACGAGGCATGGGAGAATACGGAACAGCTTTCCTGGTGTCACAACTGTCACTGTCACTCAGTGAGTGCTCACTGTGTACCAGGCATGGAGCACAGTAAGGCCTCACGAACCCTCTTCTAATCCTCCCGTCCTGCAGGTGAGGAAACAGAGGACCCCAAGAAGGCAGTGGCCTGCCCCAGGGCTCTTAGCTGCCATGTGGCGGAGCGGGGTCCACCCCAGAACAGGAGCAGCTCAGAGAGCAGCAGAGGCCACGCCAGGGCTCACGAACCTGCTGCTTCTCGCTCTCAGCCAGGAGGAGGCCCTCGTCGCGCTCCTGCTGCAGGGTAGCAATCTCCTCACTCAGCTCTTCCTTCTCGGCCTCCAGCCGGGCCAGCAGCTCCTCCTGCTCACGCTGCAGCTGACTCTGCAGCTGGGCCCGCTCGGCCTCCAGCTCCCGCCATGCTGCCTCCTAGGGGGCCAGGACCGGACGCGTGTGACACACCAGGAGGGGCCCAGGCAGACCCCCCAAGACATCAGGGCAGCAAGAGCCATCTGGCCCCCATACCCTCAGCGACAGGGAGGGTGACCAGGTAACTACAAGGGGGTGACGGAGACACGCCAGGGCTTTCTGAAAGTGCCAAGGAGCAGCAGTGGGCTGGCCTGGTGGTCCCAACATGATCCCCTGAGGAGGGACAAGCAGCTGTCAGCCAGGTAGAGAGAAAAGACAAAGAACCCCAGGCCAAGAGCACAGCCCCTGGAAAGGCCTAGAGGATGCAGGGTGCAGAGGGAAACGGGACGCAGTGAGCCACAATGCCAGAGCCCCAGGCAGTGGCCGGGCCAGGCCAGGCCATGTGGGCCATGGGGATTCTAAGGACAGTGAGGGGGAGTGGGAGAGAGGACTCCAGCCAAGGTGACAAGGAGCAATCTGATTTTTAGCTTAGGGGATGTTCCAACAGCTGTGGAAGAGGGACTGGGGTTGGGATGGAGGGTAGTTAGGATTGGCTGTGACGAATGAATGGGGTCAGGGGTTGCCAGAGGAGCTGGAGAGAACACAGACTAGGGGACATTAATGAGGCCAAGCCAGGCAATGCAAAGGGCAAGAAGAGCAAGGGGGAGGTCACAGGAGTTTAGATCCCTGGGGACTGGAAAGGCGGGCAGGCAGAGCCCACAGGCAAAGAGCAGCCCACTTGGGGAGCCCAGGGGCAGGTGCCTGCCTTTTTTTCTTTCTTTCTTTCTTTCTTTTTTTTAAATGGAGTCTTGCTCTGTCGCCCAGGCTGGAGTGCAGTGGCGTGATCTCCGCTCACTGCAAGCTCAGCCTCCTGGGTTCACGCCATTCTCCTGCCTCGGCCTCCTGAGTAGCTGGGACTACAGGCACCCGCCACCATGCCTGGCTAATTTTTTTGTATTTTTAGTAGAGACGGGGTTTCACCGTATTAGCCAGGATGGTCTCGATTTCCTGACCTCGTGATCCACTCACCTCGGCCTCCCAAAATGCTGGGATTACAGGCTTGAGCCACTGCGCCCAGCCTTTTTTTCTTTTCTTTTCTTTTTTTTTTTGAGACAGAGCCTTGCTCTGTCACCCAGGCTGGAGTGCTGTGGTGTGATCTCGGCTCACTGCAATCTCTGCCTCCCAGGGTCAAGCAATTCTTCTACCTCAGCCTCCCGAGTAGCTGGGACTACAGGTGCAAGCCACCATGCCCAGATAATTTTTTGTAATTTTAGTAAAGATGGGGTTTCACCATGTTAGCCAGGATGGTCTCGATCTCCTGACCTTGTGATCCGCCCATCTCGGCCTCCCAAAGTGCTGGGATTACAGGCATGAGTCAGCACGCCCGGCCAAGCTGCCCCTTCTTTAAGAGCTTCACCATAGCTCATGCCTGTAATCCCAGCACTTTGGGAGACCGAGGCAGGTGGATCACGAGGTCAAAAGTTTGAGACCAGCCTGAGGAACATGGTGAAATCCCATCTCTACTAAAAATACAAAAATTAGCCAGGCGTGGTGATGCGTTCGTGTAATCCCAGCTAGTCAGGAAGCTGAGGCAGGAGAATCGCTTGAACCCAGAAGGTGGAGGTTGCAGTGAGCCGAGATTGCGCCACTGCACTCCAGTCTGTGCAACAGAGCGAGACTCTATCTCAAAAAAGAAACGGAAAAAAAAGAGTTTTATCGCCACCTGCTGGAGAAGCATGATAACAACCACCCAAGGCCATGGGGCCTGCAGGGTGCGTGGCATCCCCTGGAGCCATGCAGTCATAGCCTGCACCTCTGTCGGAGGTAGCCCTGTCTAGGATTTGGTGGCCCAGGGCTCCTGTCCTGAGGGCCACTCTGGAGAGCATGCCAGTGCCAGCAATAATAACTTATGGAGCATTTGCTAAGTACCAGTCACTATGCTCAGCCCTCTATGCGGATGGTCTCAGTTCATCCTCAATACCTTCCACTATCCTGTCCCTATTTCTACAGGTGGAGAAATGAAGGCACAGACACCTTGGGTAGCATCACCAGTAAGTGACCAAGATTACATTCAAACCCACGCGATGTAACCCCAGAGTCAGTGTTCTACTAACTTCCCTGGCCCCTTGCCTTTCTATATACTCAGGTCTGAGTGGCCCTTCATATGCAAACAGTACTTAGCAAATGAAAGTGCTTTCCTGCTGTATGTTAGGTCAGCATTTCCCAAATGTGGTTGTGGACCCTCTGCATCAGGATTACCAGGGCTGGACCAGATTTGGGACCTGGGAATCTGCATGTCTAATAAGGACCACAACCTCCCCCACTGCCCGCACCCCAAGTCCTCCCAGCTGTCCCCAGGGCCCCCACAACAGAGAGGAAGTCCCATTTCACAGATGTAGAGACCAAGGCAGAGGAAGAACGACGATGAGACACTGGCTCTGAGGCCTGCCCACCCCTCCCCAGCTGCCTGAACCTTTTCGCGCTGGAGTCGCTGCAAGTCCTCCTCGTGGGCTGCCCGCTGCTCCCGCAGAGAGGCCTGGGCCTCCCGCTCAGCCTGCACCAGCTTCTGGGCCATCAGCTCCTTGTCTAGACTGGCTTTCTCCTGTGTAGCTAGTATTTGCTGCCGCAGGCCCGCCAACTCCCCTGCACAAGAGGAATAGGGGAAAGGGCAGGGTTGGGTTCAAACTTTTCCTTGGGCCAGCAGACTTAGGCCAGGTGAGCCACATGGGCAAAATCCCAGAGGCAGAGGGCCTGCCTGGCAGCTAGTTTGGGTCCTCTTGAAGAATTGGCTTGCCCTCTCTGGGCCTCAGTTTCCCTATCTGCTACATGGGCCCACTGGCCCTGACCCCTTTCCTGCCTACTTAGAATGGCATTAAAGGCATAAAATGACTGATAAGAAGGCCTCCCAAATGGGAAGGATGCCAAAGATATAACAACCCTAGGCCAGGCGCAGTGGCTCACACCTGTAATCGCAGCACTTTGGGAGGCTGGGGCAGGTGGATCACCTGAGGTCAGGAGTTCGAGACCAGCCTGGCCAACATGGCAAAACCCTGTCTCTACTAAAAATACAAAAATTAGACGGGTGTGGTGGTGGGCGTATGTTGTTATAGCTACTTGGGAGGTTGAGGCAGGAGAATCGCTTGAACCAGGGAGGCAGAAGTTGCAGTGAGCCGAGATTGCACCATTGCACTCCAGCCTGGGCGACAAGAGCGAGACTCTGTCTCAAAAAACAAACAGGCTGGGTCCGGTGGCTCATGCCTGTAATCCCAGTAGTTTAGGAGGCCGAAGCAGGTGGATCACCTGAGGTCGACAGTTCGAGACCACCTTGACCAACATGGTGAAACCCTGTCTCTACTAAAAATACAAAATTAGCCAGGCGTGGTGGCACATGCCTGTAATCCCAGCTACTTGGGAGGCTGTGGCAGGAGAATTGCTTGAACCCGGGAGGCGTGGAGGTTGAGGTGAGCCGAGATCATGCCATTGCAATCCAGCCTGGGCAACAAGAGTGAAACTCTGTCTCAAAACAAACAAACAAACAAAAAAAACCCTATTACTGACTCAGCACTAACTATAGGTTAAGCACCCAGCTAAGTATTCTAGATGTAACTTCATTTTGTCTTCATAACATGCCTAGGTAGTTTATCCTCATCCCCATTTAACATATGATGAAACGGAGGCTCAGAGGAGATCAGCAGCGACTTCCCAAAGCCGCACAGCTACACATAAAGCATCTCCTTTAATGACTGACATAAACATGCCTGTCAAACGTTAACTATCAGTATTAATGGAAATGACTACAGGAAATGGAAATGGTATAGCCACTATCTAAAAACCATCTCCCGGGTTGGAAATCCCTTCCTGGTTCTGTCTGGCTCAGGTGTACATGGACAGGAAAATTAATTTCCATGACCCAAGTAGGTGCTTAGTTAATGTTAGGTGAGCAGAAAGAAGCCCTGAGTTCAGACACTGGATGGGAAACAGTGTAGGGAAGCGGGGCTGGGATTTGGGGGCCAAGAGAGTCATCTGAAAACCACAGAGAACTCGACTTTCTAACAGGCCTGATGAGGGATGAACTGTAGTTACTGTTGACTCAGCCAGGCACCATGCCACGGCCTTACACGCTTTTCCCACGTCATCCTGGCAATAGGCTTAGAAGGTGGGCACTGACACCTCTAATAATCAGATGAGGAATCTGCAGCCCAGAGAGGAAAGGGGCTTACTCAAGGGAAGGTCAGGTCTAAGTGGTGGCACAGGACTAGAACCCAGACCAGCCAGACTCCTACTCCAGTGCTCCCAACTTCTGTGAGACCCCAGACCCTGGGAGGTTGCAGTCTGGGCTGGAGCCTGGTGTTCCCCCCAAGTCCCCAGCCCCTCGTACCAGTAAGGGTCTCCTTGGCCAGCAGCAGGGCCTGCCCCTCGGCTTCCAGATGCTCCCGGCGGGCCTCAAGCTGGGCCAGCTGCCGCTGCACCTCAAACAGGCTGCCCTCCAGGGCTTCCTTCTCCAAGCTGCAGCACATACAGTCCCTGAGGCCCTGGGACTCAGCCTCCCTGGCCCCAGGAAACTGTGGATCTCAGGGAGTGGCCAGGCATGGGCCAAGTGCCAACCTACCTGCCTGGCCAGGTCCACACTCCCTGGGGAAGCCTGAGCCACAGCTAGGACATGTTGGCAAGCCAGACTCCTTGGTAACTGCCCCTGGGGGCCCATGCCTGGGTGTGGCTGGTCATGGTGTGGCCCCGGGAGGACCCCCCAAGGCAGGTTGGGCAGAGCCCAAGGCCTTACCGCAGGCGTGTGGCCTCCTCTGACAGGGTCCTGCCTTCACGCTCCGCAGCCGCCAGCTGCACAGCCAGGCCAGCGCGCTCCTTGGCTAGCGCCTCCTTCTCCCGGGCCGCTCGCTCCAGCGCCTCCACCTGCCGCTGGGCCTCCCGCTGGGCCTGCTCCAGCTCCTGCTCCCGCCCGCTCAGCTGCCGGGAGAGCTGGCCCCCACCCAGAGACTGAGCAGCACTCCCAGCATCCCCCAGCTTGTTCGTCGTGCAGCACCCCAACTCTGGGCCTAACCCAGTCCTGGCAAAAGGCCTAGGTTCGAGCCCAGGGTCTGCCCTCATGTACTATATGTATTTGGGCAAGTCATGACCTTCTCTAGATCTGCAGTGCACGTCTGTACAAAAACGAGGGCCCGGCCGGGCACGGTGGCTCATGCCTATAATCTCAGCACTTTTGCTGGTGGATCACTTGAGGTCAGGAGTTCAAGACCAGCCTGGCCAACGTGGTGAAACCCTGTCTCTACTAAAAATACAAAAATTAGCTGGGCATGGTGGTGCACGCCTGTAGTCCCCACTACCTGGGACACTGAGGCAGGAGAACAGCTTAAACCCCAGAGGCAGAGGTTGCAGTGAGCCCAGATCATGTCACTGCACTCCAGCCTGGGCAACAGAGCAAGACTCTGTCTCAGAAAAAGAAAAAAAACAAAACCAAAAAAAACGAGGGCCTTCACTCAGCTTTGGGACTAACAAGTAACAGAACCCTTGTATTATGCTAAACTTGCAGAGAAGTTGAATATAGAAAACAGACACAAGTGCAGCTGCTCAGCAGGCCTCAAGGTGGAGACCTGCACCCTGCTCCTTGCACCCCCTGCCCCATCCTCTAGAGGCCCCTCCCAGAAACTCAGGGGCTCCAGGATAGACACTGCATGAAGGTCATTGGATCCTTCAAATCCTAAGGTCTCTTCCAGATGTGATGTTCCCAAAAGTCTAAGATTCCAATTCTAAAAGTCTTGACCTCTTATTAATCTGTATCATTATTATTATCATTATTATTATTTTGAGATGGAGTCTCACGCTGTTGCCCAGGTTGGAGTGCAGTGGCACCATCTCAGCTCACTGCAACCTCTGCCTCCCGGGTTCAAGCGATTCTCCTGCCTCAACCTCCCGAGCAACTAGGACTACAGGCACCAGGTACCATGCCCAGCTAATTTTTTGTAGAGATAGGGTTTCACTGTGTTAGCCAGGATGGTCTTGATCTCCTGACCTTGTTATCCATCTGCCTCAACCTCCCAAAGTGCTGGGATTACAGGCGTGAGCCACTGCGCCCGGCTAGCCCCATGTTACAGATGGGGCAATTGAGGTATGGGGAGGTTGGGCAGCTTGTCCAAGGTCCCCAGCTAGCAGAAGTGGGGCTGGATTTAACCCAGAAGCAGGCTCCAGAGCCTGTGACTTAACCCAGGACTGGATGCCAGGGGCTGGGAGCCCGGCCTGCCCCACATGCTGTCCACACCGCCCCCACACACGGCTTGGCCCACCTGCGCTAGCTGCTCCTGCAGCCGACTGCGCTCAAGGCGCAACGTGGGGAGTTGCTGCTCCAGCGCCTCCTGGGCCTGCTCTGCCACACGTAGGGAGCCCTCCAGGCCCTGCCGCGCCACCTCCTGCTCCAACCGCAGCTCCTCCAGCCGCTCCTGCTCTTCCCGCGCCACTGTGGCCTCCTGCTCTGCCTGCCGCTGCCGGCCCTGCAGGGCGGCCTTTTCTTCCTCCAGCTGTGGGCCGGGTACGAGTGGGGCCTCATGAGCAGGGCGCCCCTCCCAGGACCAGGATGCCTTCTCCACCCACCTACCACCCACAATAGCCCAGGGGAGGCTCCAAGGGAATAAGGGACAGTGCCCTTGGGTGTGTGGGACGCTGGGGAGGGGGAGATGAGGGCCCATGGAGCTTCCGTGCTTTGACGCCTAGAGAGGATAGACAGACAGACGGAGACAGACAGAGAACCAGAGACAAAAAAGGAGGCAGCGGCCAAGACAGGTGCAGGGCTGGGCCCGGGGTGCCTCACTGAGTGGGGAGGACGGGTGGGCAAGGCAGGTGCGCCTGCAGGTGCACAGCGTACCTGGGCAACAAGGCGGTTCAGATCCAGCTTGTCCTGAGCAAGGCTCTCGTTGAGGGCGCTCAGCTTGGACAGGGAGTCCTGCAGGGAGGCCTCCTCTGCCCTCAGCTTGGTCATGGAGAGCTCGAGCTCCACGCGGCCAGCCTCAGCCTGCAGAGTCAGGCCCTCAGAGATGAGGAAAGGCAGAACGGTCGGGAGGAGGTGAGGAGAGACAAGAAGAGACCCAGAGAGATGGACCCTCGGAGACAGGGGAGGGGAGACAAGGAGGGGACATAGCGTGAGATGGGAAAAAAAATCACCGCAGAAAGCCTGCTGCTTATGGAGCCATTTAAAAGCCACACAACACAGAGCTGTGCAAAAATAGCTCAAGCTGCAGGGCAGGACCAGAGTTCAGAGGATCCCCTGAGTAGGGTCTAGGGATAGCACTGCTCAGAGCCCAGGCTGCAGTAAACAAGACCGGCCCCCCCGCCAAGGACTCTCTGGGCTGTAGCCCCAACTCTCAGGCCCCAGGAGCTGAGTCTCAGGCACTGGATGACCCTGAGCTATAGGCATTGCCCCCAAGAGCATCTACAAGAGCAGGGATATGGCCATAAAGAGAGGTCAACCCACTTCTGCCTGGGACCAGAGGTCCAGAGGTCTGTGGCCTGCAACAAAGATCAGCCTGTATCCAGAAGGAAGGGGTCAGTCTGTGACCTGGCTCAGAGGTCTGCCTGACACTGGGACCAGTCCATGCCAGAGCGAGAAGTCTTGGGGCTGGGGGTCAGAGGTAGGTTTGTGGTTGTGCAGCAAACAGGGACCCACCTTGGTCAGCGCCTCGGCCACCTCGGCCTTCTCGGCCTGCAGCATGTCCCGCTGCAGCATGGTGCGGCTCAGTGCCTCCCTCACCTCCACCAGCTCCTTGGCCAGGACTGAGCGCTTCCCTTCCAGCTGCTCTAGTTGTCTATGGCTGCGGGACAGAGGACGGGTGGGTGGCCCATGTCACTTTCCTGCCCTGAACCTCCTGTAGCCAGCGAGATGCTGGGCTGGGGACCAGGCCTGAGGCAGGAGTTTGGAGAGAAAGAGCCTGGCCCACAGGGCAACCAAGCCCACTACACTTAGCTGCATGACCCTGCGCCTCCGTTTTCACATCTGCAAAACGAGGTAACACTTGCCTCGTGACATTGTTTTTTTGAGACAGAGTCTTGCTCTGTCACCCAGGCTGGAGTACAGTGGCGCGATCTCGGCTCACTGCAACCTCTGCCTCCCGGGTTCAAGCAATTCTCCTGCCTCAGCCTCCTGAGTAGCTGGGATTACAGGTGCCCACCACCATGCCTGGCTAATTTTGTAGTTTTAGTAGAGATGGGGTTTCCCCATGTTGGTCGGGCTGGTCTCGAACTCCTGACCTCAGGTGATTCCCCTGCCTCAGCCTCCCAAATTGCTGGGATTACTGGCATGAGCGACCACGCCCGGCCTGTTTTAAGGATACAGACTTCACATATGCTTAAAATGGTGCCTGACACATGTCCCCAAGGGCCTTCAGAAACAAGAATCACATGCACCACCACAGTCTACTAAACATCATCATCGATCACGTCCCAGAGAGGTAAGCAGCGCAGTGGGGAAGAGGTTAACTCTGAAGGCAGAATGCCCGGGTTCAAATCCTGGCTCTTCTGCTAATTAGCTGTGTGACCTGGAGCAAGGAACATGGCTTCTCTGTGCCTCAGTTTACCATCCACAAAATGGAGATAACAGCTTCTACGACACAGAGTTACCATAGAATTGAATGAGAACTGAATTGCTTAAAATGGTATCTGGCACTTAGTGAAATTAGTAAGGATATTATTATGATCATAACTAAATTTAAAAAATACTATTGTTAATATTACTACTGTTATTTTAATTATTGTTGTTATTATCATCCAAGTTCTACCTTTTAACTAGTTCTCTGATCCCAGGTAAGTGACGACACCTCCCTGAGCCTCAATTTCCTGAAATGGGTCTGGTTAGAAAACCCAGCATCAGAGGGGTCCAGATGGTAGGAGGCCCAGGACCCAGTGGGTGCTCCCTAACCCCCCAGGGGCACTGTCAGGGGATCTGAGGCACATTTGAAGGGCCCTGACAGGGAGGCGAGATGCTGCTCACCTGCGCTCAAGCTCCCGGCGCACCCGCGCGCCATCCTGCACCGCGTCCTCCTGCTCTTCCACCAGCCGGTCCCGCTGGCGCCGCAGCTCCTCCTGGGCAGCCTGCAGCTTCTCCCGCTCCTGCCGCAGCTCCTCGGCCTGCTGCTGGGCCACCTGCAGGCTGTGGGCCAGGTTGCTCTTCTCCCTTCAGGACAAGGGGAGGGGAGGGGAGGGGATGCTGGGGCTGCTCTCCCCAGGGAAGGTGGCTGGCTGCTCCTCTAGCCATGAGCTACATCTTCCCATCTTCCAAGGCAACTGCCTCCAGGAAGCCTTCCCTGACCACCCTGCCCATGGCTGATTCATTTCACTCAAACCCTCCAGCAGAAGAACCTGGCTTTCCTTCTCCCCAGCCTGTCCACTTGGAGGCCCAGTGGAGTGAATGGAGGCACTGGGGTGACCTCCAAGCACCCCACCAGGTAGAAGAGGCCACGCTGGGCTCCTGGGACACACGGGCAATTGTGCCACCAGCTCTGCTAGGCCATGTGACCAGGAAATGCCCCCTATAAACACCCCATGCCTCTCAGTTCTGGGAAGCCTGATAGAGCTGAGTCTGCAGATCCCACAGCTTCCTGCTACATAGGCACATGGTGCCCACAGCAGGGGCGGGAGGAGAAGGCAGCAACGGGGACCCCAAAGACTTGCTGTGAGCTGCCACTTTCCTCACTGGCAGTAGGTGCAAAAAAACTTCACGACATGATTTTTTTTTTTTCTTTTTCCTGAGATGGAGTCTCACTCTGTCACCCAGGCTGGAGTGCAGTGGCGTGACCTCCCCTCATTGCAAGCTCTGCCTCCCAGGTTCACACCATTCTCCTGCCTCAGTCTCCTAAGTAGCTGGGACTACAAGCACCTGCCACCACACCCAGCTGATTTTTTGTATTTTTAGTAGAGACGGGGTTTCACCGTGTTAGCCAGGATGGTCTTGATCTCCTGACCTCGCGATCTGCCCACCTCGGCCTCCCAAAGTGCTGGGATTACAGGCATGAGGCACTGTGTCCAGCAATTTTTTTGTTTTTTGTGTTTTTTAGATGGAGTCTCACTCTGTCGCCCAGGCTGGAGTGCAGTGACACAATCTCGGCTTGCTGCAACCTCCACTTACAGAGTTCAAGCGATTCCCCTGCCTCAGCCTCCCGAGTAGCTGGGATTACAGGCACCTATCACCACGCCCAGCTTTATTGAATTTTTAGTTAGAAGCAGGGTTTCTTTTTTTTTTTTTTTGAGACAGAGTCTCGCTTAGTCGCCCAGGCTGGAGTGCAGTGGCGCGATCTCGGCTCACTGCAAGCTCCGCCTCCCGGGTTCACGCCATTCTCCTGCCTCAGCCTCCCGAGTAGCTGGGACTACAGGCGCCCGCCGCCTCGCCTGGCTAATTTTTTGCATTTTTAGTAGAGACGGGGTTTCACCGTGTTAGCCAGGATGGTCTCGATCTCCTGACCTCGTGATCCGCCCGCCTCGGCCTCCCAAAGTGCTGGGATTACAGGCGTGAGCCACCGCGCCCGGCAGAAGCGGGGTTTCACCATGTTGGCCAGGCTGGTCTCAAACTCCTGACCTCTAGTGATCTGCCCGCCTCGGTCTCCCAAAGTGCTGGGAATACAGGCATGAGCCACCATACCCGGCCCTAACTTTTTTTATTTTTTACTTTTATTTTTATTTACTTATTTTTTTTGACACAGAGTTTCACTCTTGTTGCCCAGGCTGGAGTGCAGTGGTGTGATCTCAGTTCACCACAACCTCCGCCTCCCGGGTTCAAGTGATTCTCCTGCCTCAGCCTCCCAAGTAGCTGGCATTACAAGCATGCACCACCATGGATGGCTAATTTTGTATTTGTAGTAGAGATGGGGTTTCTCCATGTTGGTCAGGCTGGTCTTGAACTCCTGACCTCAGGTAGTCCTCCAGTCTCGGCCTCCGAAAGTGCTGGGATTACAGGTGTGAGCCACTGTGCCTGGCCAATTTTTTTTATTCTTAGTAGAGATGGGGTTTCACCATGTTGGCCAGACTGGTCTCAAACTCCTGACCTCAAGTTATCCACCCGCCTTGGCCTCCTAAAGTGCTGGGATTACAGGCGTGAGCCACTGTGCCCAGTCGACAATGTGCTGTTAAGTACAAATAGCAAAATGCCAAATGAGATGTTTGCTGTGAACACAACTACTTAAAAAGATCTCCTTTCCAGGCATGGAAAGCCTCCGTTTACTCTCACATGGACCTGAATTCCAATTCCCGCCCTGCCACCCCCAGCCACACAACACTGTACGAGTCTGAGCGAGTCTCTCAAGCTTACAACAACAGAGTTCCAAATTGCATGAGTTTGACAGGAAGGCTAAATGACAGAGTACATAAAAAACACTCAGCCAAGAGCCCGGCACACAGTAGGTGTTATAGGCATGAGCCACCACACCCAGTCTGAATTTTCACTTTTTAATATTTTTAATTAAATTTTAATAGAGCCAGGCACAGTGGCTTATGCCTGTAATCCCAGCAATTTGGGAGGCTGAGGTGGGAGGAGTGTTTGAAGCTAGGAGTTCAAGACCAGCATGGGAACATAGTGAGACCCCCATCTCTACAAAAAATTTAGAAATGTTGGGGGCTTGTCTAGCATCCTTGGGGCTGAGATCAGAGTTGCCCAGGACCTGGGGAGGTGAGGTCTCAGAGGGTGGTGAGGGCACAGAGGAAGGGAGTGGAAACCTAACTCTCAAGCATCGGTCCCATATCCTTCCCCAGGCCAGGCCCAGGCCCTGGCCCCCAACTAGGAACAGTTGGGAGGTAGAGGTGGGAGGATCGCTTGAGTCTGGGAGTTCCAGGCAACAGTGAGCTGTGATGGAGCCATTGCGCCCCTGCCTGGGAAACAGAGCAAGAGCATGACTCAAAACAAAGCAAAACAAAACAAAACAAAACTGAATAATAAAAAATAAATGTTGGCCAGGCACAGTGGCTCACGCCTGTAATCCCAGCACTTTGGGAGGCTAAGGCAGGCGGATCACAAGGTCAGGGGATCGAGACCATCCTGGCTAACACGGTGAAACCCCCGTCTCTACTAAAAATGCAAAAAATTAGCTGGGCGTGGTGGCAGGCGCCTGTAGTCCTAGCTACTTGGGAGGCTGAGGCAGGAGAATGGCGTGAACCCAGAAGGCGGAGCTTGCAGTGAGCCAAGATCGCGCCACTGCACTCCAGCCTGGGCGACTGAGTGAGACTCCATCCTAAAAAATAAAAAATAAAAAATAAATAAATAAAAATAAATGTTGGCCAGGCGCGGTGGCTCATGCCTGTAGTCCCAGCACTTTGGGAAACCGAGGTGGGTGGATCACCAGGTCAGGAGTTCAAGATCAGCCTGGCCAAGATGGTGACACCTCATGTCTACTAAAAATACAAAAAAAATCAGCCGGGCGTGGTAGTGGGCCCTGTAATCCCAGCTACTTCGGGGAGTCACAGAGGTGAGAGCTGCTCAAACCTCGGCTGCGGAGGATGCAGTGAGCCAAGATCGTGCCACTGCACTCCAGCCTAGGCCACACAGTGAAACTCCGTCTCAAAAAAAACAGCCTGGCGTGGCAGCGGGCACCTGTAGTCCCAGCTACTCAGGAGGCTGAAGCAGGAGAATGGCATGAACCGAGCCAGAGCTTGCAGTGAGCCAAGATCGCGCCACTGCACTCCAGCCTGGGTGACAGAGCGAGACTCCGTCTCAAAAATAAATAAATAAACAAATAAATAAATATTAATAGGCACATGTAGCTACTGGAGACAATATTAGCGCATAAGGCTCGACTGGTGTTATGCCCAGATGTTTATTTATTCTTCAGCAGCCCCCAGCTCAGACCTCCCGGGCACCTGCTCAGGAGCTCGTTGGCACTCCGCAGCCGCTGCACCTCGCGCTGGGCGTCCTCCTGGGCCTGCATGGCGCCATCGGTCTTGTCCCGCAGGCGCTGCAGCTGTTCCTCTAGGGCCCGCCGTTCACTCTCGCTGTCGCTAAGCTGCTTCCGCAGGGTGCCCAGCAGGTCCTGGCTTGCCTCATAGCGCCCACGCATGTCCTGGGGCGTGGGGATCACAGAGTCTAGAGGGGTCCTGGGAGGCCTCCAGAGCCCACCTACTCTCTTCTGGTTCTAGGGATACACACCAGCCTACGCTAGGCGGGGTCCAGGGTCTGGACCTGACCTGGGACAGGATAGGGGCCTAGGCCTGAGATCCAGGCTTCCACTCCCCTACTATGTGCCCTCACCACCCTCTGAGCCCTCACCTCCCTGGGGTCCCGGACAACTCCTATCAAAGTCTCCCCTCCCCCCATGCCACACAAACCCCCAGGAACACTAGTCTCCTGGGATCTGACCGGAACCCCCCCAGGGCTCCCAGGCCCCTCCCCTTTGCATCCCGGTTCCACCCTCAGACTCCTCCCTACCCTGACTCTGCCCCTAGTTGCCAAGTTCCTCTCATCCTAGGCTCAGATTCCCCTTGCTAGACCTTTTCCCAGGGTCCTGGCTCTGTACCTGTCTCCCTCTCTACCAAGACCCTAACACTGCCGCATTCCTCTCCCTCCACCAGCTGCCCAAGCACCCCTACTTCTGGGCTCCGTTTCACCGCAGAGCTCTCGGCCACCTCCTTGGGGGTCCTGACACCCTCAGACACTATTTCTAAGGGCTCTGGCTGCACCACAGGGCGCTCAGACTCCTGTTCCGGACCCTGGCCCCGGACCCGACCCCGCCCCTGCCCCCACCCCCACCCGGAGGGCGTGAGCACCTCCCCCGGGGCCTCTGGTGGCGCCCAGAACACTCAAACCCCTTCCTACCTGGACCTGCAGCTGGCGCTTGTGCAGGGCGGAGTGGATCAGGGCGAGCGTGGAGGAGTCTGAGCAGGCCGGGGAGGGGCCTCGGCGGGGCGAACGGCCTCGGCCCGGTGAGGAGCGCCGCGGTGGGGACGGGGTCCGCTGGCCCGAGAGCCCCCGCAGGCTGCCGTCGGACGCATCTGCCGTGCGCTCGGAGCCACTCAGCTGGACCCCGCTCTCAGAGTCCGACAGGACGGCCTGAGGGTAGGGGAGGAAGGCAGAAGGAGGCCAGAGTTAGGAACCGCGGGGTTAGCTGGACAAAGAGGCCCAGACTAGGCTGGGGGCCGCCTCATCCCAAATGATCCCTCCTACAAGAAGCCTTCCTGATTTCACCTCCTCCACTAGTTCAGTTCTCAGCTCGCAGCTGAGGCCTCCGATTTATTGCGAAGACATCATTTGGCGTCAGGTGGGCTCCGGAAGGGCCGTGCCTCCCCTCTGAGACTGGGGGCTGCCCAGGGCAGGGGCCGGGTGAGTTAGCAGGGGTGCTGAGCAGCTACAGCCTGGGCCCTAGGCCCCCACCCATTTGCAGTTCAGTCCCAGGCCACCAAAAGGCGTGGTGGGGGAGCCCGGGACCGCCTGGCAGGGCCCTGTCTTCCCACCTCTCTGGGCTCACACCTGTGCCAGGTCCCTTAGGGTCTGCTGTAGCCCCTCTCCGTCCTCTGTCTCCAGGGCCGCCTGCTCCTGTAGCCGCAGGGATTCCTGGAGTGCGGTTAGGGAGACAAAGGGTGGTCCAGGTTCTGTCTTATCTGAAACCTCCCCTTCCCCTCCCTCCCTGGCCCACCACTGACCAGGTGGCCTCTGAAGCCATGTCCATAGGCCAGCCACCTGGTAGACCTCACAGCAGGCCCGAGGCCCTCGCTGAACAGTCCAGGCCCAAAGAAGAGCTGTGTCCTGCCCCAGGTCACACAGTCGATTGGAGGAGAGCCAAACCTAGAACCCAGGCCAGGCCCCACACAGAGGGGTGACCAAACCAGGCTGTACCCTGGAGTAGTGAGTGTCCCACTGGTGGGGGAGGGGGAGCAGCTGGGTTGCCTGAGGCAGCATCTGGACCTGGAGAGCGCGGATGGGAGTTCAAGTCCCCACTCTCCCGCTTACTGGCTCTGAGACTGGACAAGCATTTCCCCTCTTGGGCCTCAGTTTCCCCATCTGTGTCATGAGGATTATGCTACAGGGCTGCTGGGGGAAAGAAATGGGATGGAGGAGGTGAGTGTGCTTACCACGAAGACTGCACACCTGTGAGGGCTGAACCTGAGTGTGAGTGGGATGCTGGGGGTGGCCCAGGCAGCCCAGCCCTAAGCCTGCGTCCATGGATCTGGCCGGTACCCCATCCCACCCTGCCACATCTCAGGGGAAGCTACAGCTCACCAGGGCCTCAAGCTTCTCAGTGAGGTCCTTGTTGACCTGATCCTTCTCCAGATTCTGCTTCTGAAGACGCTCCACTGCCAGGCCCAGCTCTGTCACTCTGGAGTTGGGGGAGCAACAGAGGTGAACAGGGGACCACCCCTGCCTCTCAAATCCAGTAGCTCTGTGTCCACCATGCTTCTCCAAACCCGAGGCAGGGACCCTAACATCCACCTCCCTGGCTGTGTGACCTTAGGCAAGTCCCGGCTCCTCTCCAGACCTCACACTTATCTGTGAAACAGGAGTGAGGTTCCCACCAGCTTTATCTCGTGGGAAAGCACTTGAGGACGTGTCCAGGTGGCAGGAGTAAGGGGCACAAGTTCTTTTTTTTTGTTTTTTTTGAGACGGAGTTTCCCTCTGTCATCCAGGCTGGAATACAGTGATGTGATCTTGGCTCACTGCAACCTCCACATTCTGGGTTCAAGCGATTCTCCTGCCTCAGCCTCTCATAGCTGGGATTATAGGCACGCACCACCATGCCCGGCTAGTTTTTGTATTTTAGTAGAGACAGGGTTTTGCCTGTTGGGCAGGCTGGTCTTGAGCTCCTGACCTCAGGTAATCCCCCTACCTTGGCCTCCCAAAGTGCTGGGATTACAGGTGTGAGCCACCACACCCGGCCACAAGTTCTGTCATCAGAGGCTAAGCTGTTTATGATATACACCGGGCAAGTGCCTTCGGAACCTCAGTGGGGTGCCTGGGAAGACTGGCTGAGCTCGCAGAGGAAGGCCCTGTGCCTAGTGAACAGATGCTCCCTTCTCCCCAACCCTCCAGTTTTACCTTCTGCAGGGACGCCTGCCTTGTGCAGTACCCACCAGGTACCCACCTGGCACTGAGGTCAGCCTTGTCCAGGTCGCTCTGCATCTGCTGCTGGGCCAGGTCCTTCTCGCGGAGCACCTTGTCCCGCAGCTGCTCCTCCAGCTGGGCCTGCAGCAGGGCCTGCTTCTCCAGGGCTGCCTCCGTCCGGCTCTCTGCCAGCCGCAGGCCCGTGCTCAGTCCCAGGCCTGCCTCCTGGACAGCTCGTGATGTCCGGGCCAGCTCCCCTCCCAGCTGCAGCAGGTCCCTTGGGGAGAGAGCATAGGCTGGCGATGGGATGGGGCTCGCTCCCAACTACAAATTAAAACTATGCTGGGGCCAGGCGTGGTGGCTCACGCCTGTAATCCCAGCACTTTCTTTAGGAGGCCAAGACGAGCAGATCGCCTGAGGTCAGGAGTTTGAACCAGCCTGGCCAACATAGTGAAACCCCATCTCTACTAAAAATACAAAAATTGGTGGGGCATGGTGGCACCCGCCTGTAATCCCAGCTACTTGGGAGGCTAAGGCAGAATTGCTTGAACCCAGGACATGGAGACTGCAGTAAGCCGAGATCATGCCACTGCACTCCAGCCTGGACAACACAGCGAGACTGCGTCTCAAAAAAATAAATAAATAAAATAAAAATAAAAATATATTAGGCTGGGTGCGGTGGCATGCACCTGCAGTTTCAGCTATGTGGGAAGCTAAGGCAGGACTGCTTGAGCACAGGAGTTTGAGGCCAGCATGAGAAACATAGTGAGACTCCATCTCAAAAACAAAAGAGGAAGAAAAAAAAAAAATACAACAACAAACCCTACACTGGGATGCCATTTGTCCACTATCAGATTCGAAAAAAAAAAAAGGGTCAAATAATACACAGGGAGGGGCTCTGGGGTAACAGGCACTCCCCTACACAGCTGGTATGAGGGTGAGTACAACCACACCCTCATGGGAGGGCACTGGGGGACAGTTCCAAGAACTATGCATGCATAGGACCTTCCCACCAGCTCCTCCTCTAAGAACGTATCCAAAGATATACCCCAGCACAGAGAAGATGGCTTGTGCACAAGGAGGTTCACTGCAGCATTGCTCGTGTAAAAAATCCTGGTGACAACCTGAATGTCTATCAAAAGGGGACTGTTACTAAGTACATGATGGTACATCCATTCAGTGGAACACTCTGTGGTCAGAGAAAACCAGTGAAAAAGTTCCTCCCAGTCTGACACAGAGTCACTTCCCAGTTAAAACTGGTAGGTGAGGAAAGCGTTTTCAAGAACTGTGAAGATGAAATTTTACCAGGCGTATATACAAAAAAGTGTGTGTGTGTGTGTGTGTGTGATCTGCTTTATTTGATTATATAAGATAACCCTGGAAGGTCACTTAAGAAACTGATAGGCCAGGCGTGGTGGCTCACGCCTATAATCCCAGCACTTTGGGAGGCCGAAGTGGGAGGATCACCTGAGGTCAGGAGTTCAAGACCAGCCTGGCCAACATGGCGAAACCCCACCTCTACTAAAAATACAAAAATTAGTTGGGTGTGGTGGCTCATGCCTGTAATCCCAGCTACTTGGGAGGTGGAGGTGGGAGAATCGCTTGAACCTGGGAGATGGAGGTTGCCGTGAGCCAAGATCGTGCCACTGCACTCCAGCCTGGGAGACAGAGGGAGACTCCATCTTGAAAAAAAAAAAAAAAAAGAAACTGACAATGCATCTCGTGGTAACTTGGTGGCCAAAAGAAAAAAGAAAAAAATTGTATATATAAAAAGAAAAAGAAGCTGATAATGCTGCTTGCCTCCAAGGAGGGAAGGGGAATATCTGGGGTCAGCGGGGAGAGGGAGCCATTTTACTGTGTACCCTTTTGAAATGTGAACCTTGTGAACATGTGACTTAATCAAAAGTAAAATATAAAAATATTAAAAGGCTACTTAAAATTTTTGTTTTTGTTTTTTTTGAGATGGAGTCTCTTTCTGTGGCCACCAAGGTAGGTGGATCACCTGAGGTCAAGACCAGCCTGGCCAACATGGTGAAGCCCCCATCTCTACTAAAAATACAAAAGTTAGCTGGGCTTGGTGGCTCACGCCTGTAATCCCAGCTACTCACGAGGCTGCAGCCATAGAATTGCTGAACCCAGGAGGCAGAGGTTGTAGTGAGCCAAGATGGCACCACTGCACTCGAGCCTGGGCAACAAAGCGAGACTCCATCTCAAAACAAAAAAAAAAGACAAAGCAACCATTCACATTTTGTGAATGTCTATGGATCTGGATTCAAACAAATTATAAAGAAAACACTAAAGCAAGACTATCTGTGAATTTTTTTTTTTTTTGAGACAGTTTCACTCTGTCACCCAGGCTGGAGTGCAGTGGTGTGATCTCGGCTCACTGAAACCTCTGCCTCCTGGGTTCAAGCGAGTCTGGTACCTCAGCCTTCCCAGTAGCTGGGATTACAGGCGTGTGTCATCACGCCTGGATAATTTTTGTATTTTTAGTAGAGATGGGGGTTTCACCACGTTGGCCAGGCTGGTCTCGAATTCCTGACTTCAGGTGATCCGCCCGCCTGGGCCTCCCGAAGTACTGAGATTATAGGCGTGAGCCACTGCACCTGGCCTATCTGTGACATTTATGAGACATATGGAAAATCCAGACACTGGCTATTTGATGGTATTAAGAAAAGATTATTGGCCGGGCGCGGTGGCTCAAGCCTGTAATCCCAGCACTTTGGGAGGCCGAGATGGGTGGATCACGAGGTCAGGAGATCGAGACCATCCTGGCTAACATGGTGAAACCCCATCTCTACTAAAAAATACAAAAAACTAGCCGGGCGAGGTGGCGGGCGCCTGTAGTCCCAGCTACTCGGGAGGCTGAGGCAGGAGAATGGCGTTAACCCGGGAGGCGGAGCTTGTAGTGAGCCGAGATCCGGCCACTGCACTCCAGCCTGGGTGACAGAGCGAGACTCCGTCTCAAAAAAAAAAAAAAAAAAAGAAAAAGAAAAGATTATTAAACCAGGTGTGTGTAATCCCAGCACTTTGGGAGGTCAAGGCAGGAGGATCACTTGGGCTCAGGAGTTCAAGACCAGCCTGGGCAACAAAGTGAGACCTCAACTCTACAAGAAATAAAAAAATCAGCAAGCCTGGTGGCATGCACCTGTGGTCCCAACTGCACAGGACCTGAGGTAGGAGGATTGCTTGAGACCAGGAGGCCGAGGCTGTAGTGAGCCATAAAGAAAAGAAAAGATAAAGAAAAGATTACTAACTAAAAGGTTTTTAAGGCATTAAATGAAACACCTTGGCCCCCTGCCTTGGGGCTCTCTCCACAGCCTCCCCGACACTACTGTTGAGTGGACTGCTCACACCGATCAGATGCCCCTGTTCAAGATCAGGCAGGCCCAAACTCCCCACGCTGAGGCAGGCTCTCCTTTCCCTGTACCAGCCCAGCCACGTTCAACCCCACCAGCTGCCATGGGCTTTCGCACCTCCCTGCGCTCATGCCTTGCTTCTGCTTGGAGTGCCTGCTGCTCTGCTTCAGCCCACCCATTCAGCCGGGGCTCTGGGCAAATTCCATCTCCTGGCCGGTTTCCTGACCTCCCCACCCCTCCCATCCTTCTGAGCCTCCAGGACATTCCCTCACCATCCCATGTACCTTATCACTGACCACTGCGCTTCGCTTGATGCAAAATTTTTGGGGATCTGCGTCACCAATTTCACCACTAGAGGCTGTGAGGGTCCTTTGTAGCAAGCTGAATATTCTAGTGGATTAAAATCCAGGAACTTTGGCGGTGCAGTGGCTCATGCCCTATAATCCCAGCACTTTGGGAGGCTGAGGCTGGCTGGGATTGCCTGAGCTCCAGGAGTTCGAGACCAGCCTGGGCAACATGGGTGAAACGCCCGTCTCTACTAAAGATTAAAAAAAAAAAGTAGTCAGGCATTGGCAGCATGCCCGTTATCCCAGCAACTCAGGAGGCTAAGGCAGGAGAATTCCTTGAACCCAGGAGGTAAGAGGTTGCAGTGATCCAAGATCGTGCCACTGCACTCCAGCAGTGACAGAGGCGAGACCCGTTTAAAAAAGAAAATGAAGTAGCGATTGGCTCAAGCCTGTAATCCCAGCACTTTGGGAGGCGGGGCAGGGTGGATCCGCGGGTCAGAAGGTCGGAACCATCCTGGTGAACCACGGTGAAACCCCGTCTCTAAAATACAAAAAACTAGCCCGAGCAGAGATGGCGTGAGCGCCTGTAGTCGTGATTACTTGGGAGGCTGAGGCAGGAGAATGGTAAACCGGGGCCCAGGCTTGCAGTGAGCTGAGATCGACCCTGCACTCCAGCCAGTGACAAGCCGAGACTCCGTCTCAAAAAGAAAAATCGAGACTTCAAACTCACAGCTCAGCCACTTATGTACTACTGTGTGACCTCAGGAAGATCACTCAACTTCTCTGTGCCTCAATGTCCTCATCTGTAAAATGGGAATGAACACAGTTCCTACTTCACAGGGAAGCTATGAATATTAGTTGAAATGAAATATACAAAGAGTCTAGCTCAGAGTAAACATCTAATAAATGCTGACTGCCATGACTATGGTAATGGTTATTACAAGTTGCCTCTGTGTCCTCACACGCCCTTGTGCACAGTAGGTGCATTGAGTTGAACTGAAATTCAACTGAATTGAGTTGGATGTAAAGAGCAGGGCTGGCTCTCAGCTGCTGCCCCGTCCCCGGCCAGGCCTCACCTCTCGGTGAACATCTTCACCTCGCTGACCAGCCGCCGGAACCCCACTACCTGCCTCCAGAGGAGGAGCAGGCGACTGTGCTCGTTGCTGAAGTAGGCGTTGAAAGACTGGAGGGAAGACATGCCGAGAGAAGGGTTGGGGTGACAGCAGGTTTACTCCCTCCCCCAGCTTCCCCCATCTCCGACCATTCCAGGAGGCACCACCGTTCAAGGGAGTGGGTTTTCCTGTGGGCCTGTGTGCAAGTTGTGTCCAAGCAGCCACGCTCAGCTTCCCAAGCCTCATGGTTCCCTCCTGCACAGGGACCTGGGTTTCAAATCCTCTCTTGGCTGCAAGAGGCAGCAAGGAAGGGAAAAAATGCCAGGGACCTAGCTTTGCCTCCCAGCTGCCAATTGCATGACTGTGGGCAGGTTACTTAACCTGTCTTTATTTATTTTGAGACAGAGTCTTGCTCCGTTGCCCAGGATGCAGTGCAGTGGCACGATCTCTTAGCCTCCTGAATAGCTAGGATTACAGGTGTGTGCCACCACGCCCGGCTATTTTTTGTATTTTTAGTAGAGACGGGGTTTCACCATGTTGGCCAGCCTGGTCTCGAACTCCTGACCTCAGGTGATCCACCTGCCTCAGCCCCCCAAAGTGCTGGGATTACAGGCGTGAGCCACAGCAACCGGCCTTAACCTCTCTTTAAAATCAGGAGAATGATAACACCTACCACATGCTGTTATTACGAGGAATAAAGGTCAATGCACACCATGCACATGGTACATGCTACGCATTGATAAAGACCAGCTATTGTGATGACGGCTATTTACTTCTGCTAACATGCTCCCTTGGACAGTGCTCCCTCTCCAGTGCACCTTCCCCTTGGGTCAAGCTGGCCTCCCTGCACCCCCATGCCCACCTCCTCCTCACGCCTCCATGCTGCCTCCCGCTGCTCCAGCTCCTTGCGGCTGCGTGCCCAGTCGCTGGTCACCTTTCGTATGTCCTCACTCAGAGCTTGGTTGGCCGAGCCTGCCTGGTCAAGCTGTTCTCGGAGCATGGCATTCACCTGGGCCAGACTGGCACTCCTGAATGGGGCACAGGGGATCAGCAGGCACTCGCCCAGGGGGCCATCCTGCCAGCCCTGGCCCTCCCTGCTGCGCCCTCACCTCTGCTGCTCCTCCTCCAGCCGAATGAGGGCGCTCTCCAGGTCTTGGCTGTGTTCTGTGTTCTAGGTGAGAGAAAGGTTAAAGCATCAGGCTGGGCAGGTAGAGGGCAGGGCCTGCCCCTGCCCCACCCTGGCACCCACCCTCAGTCGCTGCTGCTCCAGCTCTCCGGATCTCTCCAGCAGCTGCTGCTCCAGCTCCGAGCACCTCTTCTTGTACTGGAGAATCTGGGGATGGGGAGCTGATGGTGAGCCCCAGGGGTTGGGGTAGTGCAAAGTGAACATGTGGGAGGGCAGGAGCAGGAGTGGGTGGCCCTGACCTTGCCCTGCAGCCGCTGCACAAGCTGGGCCTGCCGTTGCTGGCCCTCCTGGTAGGCCTGCAGCTTGCGCCGGTAGGAGGCCTGCTCCTCCTGCAGCTGCCTCCGCAACTCCACGCTCTGCCGTACCAGCCCCCTGGGCTCCTGCGTCTCCAGCTCCCCAGACTCCAGCCGCAGAGTCTGCTCCAGCTGCAGGGAAGGGCCGTGGGTGAGAGTCCTGGGCCTCCTGGGAAGGCAGGCTCAGGCCTCTGTAGGGGGCACCAGGCTGGGCCCAGACCCACAATGCCTTGTAGGCTGATAGCCTGGCACCCTGGGGAGCAGGCACATGAGGGCAAGCCCAGGGGCAGTGCACATGTGCAGGGGGTGATGCAGCCATGCACAGACATGCAGATGGGGCATGCATGGACACATGCAGGTGAGCCCACAAACTCAAACCATGCAGGCAAAGCTCAAAGGTGCACCTGGGATCAACCTCAGGAGCCTCAGTAAACCATGTGCCTCTCCTCCAGAACACTCAGCCCTGTCGTGGTTTCTGTTTATTACATTGATGCCTGTGTCTCCCCACCACGCCCCCACTCCAATGTGAGCTCAGGAAAGCCTGGATTTTTTGTTCCTCAGTGTATCTTAGTACTAGAATGGTGGCTGTGGTATGCATGGCTCACGCTCAGTAAAATATCTGTTGTGATGGTGAATTAATGGCATGAGCTCATGGGAATATATTCAAAACAGAGGTGTCAATCAACCTATGCATATCTGAACTTAAAGATATGCACACAATAACACATACAGGCAACCTCAAACATCCCCAGGTGGACACGAATGAACCCCTCAAATATACAACATTAAGATTTGTAAAAGATGCGCACAGATGTTGCCCTATACAGCGCCTGTATATTAATGCCACCTTCTGGCTGGGTGCAGTGGCTCACGCCTGTAATCCCAGCACTTTGGGAAGCCAAGGTGGGTGGATCACTTGAAGTCAGGGGTTCGAGACCAGCCTGGACAACATGATGAAACCCCGTCTCTACTAAAAATACAAAAATTAGCCGGGCGTGGTGACATGCACCTGTAATCCCAGTTACTCAGGAGGCTGAGGCAGGAGAATCGCTTGAACCTGGGAGGCGGAGGTTGCAGTGAGCTGAGATCACGCCACTGCACTCCAGCCTGGGCAACAGAGCAAGACTCCATCTTTGTTTATTTTTATTTTATTTTACTGAGACAGTCTTGCGCTGTCTCCTGGGCTGGAATGCAATGGCGCCATCTCGGCTCACTGCAACCTCTGCCTCCCAGATTCAAGGAATTCTCCTGCCTCAGGCTTCCAAATAGCTGGGACTACAGGTGCATGCCACCACACCTGGCTAATTTTTTGTATTTTTAGTAGAGATGGGGTTTCACTATGTTGGCCAGGCTGATCTCAAACTCCTGACCTCGTGATCTGCCCTCCTCAGCCTGCCAAAGTGCTGGGATTACAGGCACGAGCCACAGTGTCCGGCCCAAGACTCCGTCTTAAAAAAAGAAAAAAAGGCGCCCTTCGTCCTCACCTCAGGAAAGCCTCTGCTGCTGCCGCCCTTCCTCCACCCCCAGGCAGCTCCCATCCCCTGCATCCTCAGACCCCTGTGGGCTCTGGCTGCCCCTATCAGCCATGGAACCCTCTCAACTCCCTTAAGGCACCTGCTGGCCCCTGATCTTCCCCAGTTGTTGGGGAGAAGGGAGGTGAGAGAGGAGCAGGGCAGTGTGAGAGCGCACAGTGGGTTGGGGGCACCCAGCAGGGACAACACCCCAGCCCAGCTGACTCTGACACTAGCCCCGCACTCACCGTCTGTGGGTGCAGGTTACACTGTGCACATTCTGTGAATTGGAGTGCTTTTGTGTGGACTAGTTTTACGGTCTCACTATGTTGTTTGTGGCTTGTTTTGTGCATCTGTGTGTCTCTGTGTGGGGCCCGTGTCGTGTCCACACTGCATATCTGTGTGAAGCAGGTACTGTTTGCCTCTGGGACACAGAGGGGTTCAGGCCGTTGCCGGGTTCTCCTCCCCTTTCTCCAATGCTCAGAACCAGAGCCAGGACCCTGTCGGCCACACCTCACCCCTTTCCACAAACTTCACCCCGCACAAAACAGCCTTTCAATTTTACTTGCAATTCAAAAGGGAAGGAGGCTGCCACTAAGCCAGAGATGAAAGAAGTTGACTGTCTCCCCTAGCAACCGCTGCCCTCGGACCGCCATTCCATTTACTCTTTCCAGGTTGCTATGGACACAAGGGAGCCCAGGGGTCTGTCCTCTGGAGCCAAGGGAGGCGTGGCCACTCCCTCCTTTCCATTCTCAGCTGTGCCTACACCTGCTTCTCAGGGACAGCAAGAAGGAAGGACCCCCGTAGGGGGCCGGAGGTCCTCTCTCTTGGCTGGGAGGTGGCCTCTGGGAGTTCCTCAGTTTCCCTGCAGGACATGCAGTCAACAGGATACCTGACCCTCCCTCCACTCCCCATGCCGGGGGTGCTGCAGGGTTGGAAAGATCAGAACAATCTTGCTGACTGCCCCCCAACCCAGCCCACCATGCCAGTGAGGGCCACAGGGGCAGGCACTTGCCACCTGTGGCCATGGAGAAAAGGGGGTGGCAGGGAAAGAATGTTGCCCAACTGCAGAGCCCTGGACCAAGGGTCTCATCCCAGCATCACCACTGACCTTGGGCCTATCATGCCCCCTCTCCAGGACTTACTTTCCCTATCTGTGATAAGGTGATCTCCAGGCTCTGAAGTTCTCTGGGGACCCACCCTCCAGGAAAGGCCTTTGTAGTCATTCCTATTCCACCTCTGCCTCCAGGTGGGGCCTCATTCAAACCATGGTGGATAGAGGACAACTGAAGCAGCGGGCGCCCTCTGCGTGCCATTTGGGGCCCCCCTAGCCACAGGAGGGAGCCTTCCACACTAACCCAGACCCCCTGTGCTGCAGTCCCAGCCCCAGCTGCTGTGTCCCAGCAGAGGAGGAACCTGTCACCTCCCACCTCTTCCTTTCCCTGCCAACTGGGGGCAGGGCTAGCTTCAGAAGGTGGCATTTAAGAGGCAGGCCCTGGGGGTGTGGCACTGTGCCATGCATGGGCCAAAAGAAAAGGGAGGGCTGGCTCAGGGCCCCATCACCACTGACAATGCAAGACTGGGGCCAGCATGCCCTACACACCCGCTGCAGACCCTGGGAAAACTAGCTCTCCACTGTCCTGATGCAAGGGGCCACTGCAGGCCGCCTACCCGGCTCCTCTACAAGTCCCAACTTGTCGGGGGTTTGTCCAGCCAGACAAATCCCAGGACACGGACACGCCCCACAGTCACACGCAGGAACACACACCCTCCTCCCAGTGCGGGCTCCAGCCTGGACAAGCCCAGCTCAGGGGTCCCACACCAACCCTAGCTCTGCCACTACCACACAGGGGACCCTGGGCCAGCCCCTGCCTCTCTGGGTCCCTTCCAACTTTGCGGGGGCCAGCTGTGCCCTGAAATCCTTAGCCCAGAGTCTCTTCCCGTACGTAGGAAACAAAACTTCAGAACTTTGGTTCTAGACTGGGTTAGTCTAGAAACCAAACAGAGCCCCAGGGCTGCGAGCTGGAAGACCTGGTGTCTAGCCTTAACTGGCTGTGTGCCCCCAGCATGGTGCTTCCCATCCCTGAGTTTCTGTTTTCTCCTTTGTTAAATGGGCATCATAATGGTCCCGAACTTGGTGTATTAAATGTGAAACACGGCCGGGCGCGGTGGCTCAAGCCTGTAATCCCAGCACTTTGGGAGGCCGAGACGGGCGGATCACGAGGTCAGGAGATCGAGACCATCCTGGCTAACACAGTGAAACCCCGTCTCTATTAAGAAATACAAAAAACTAGCCGGGCGAGGTGGCGGGCGCCTGTAGTCCCAGCTACTCGGGAGGCTGAGGCCGGAGAATGGCGTGAACCCGGGAGGCGGAGCTTGCAGTGAGCTGAGATCCGGACACTGCCTCCCGAGTAACTGGGACTACAGGCGCCCGCCACCTCGCCCGGCTATTTTTTGTATTTCTTAGTAGAGACGGGGTTTCACCGTGTTAGCCAGGATGGTCTCGATCTCCTGACCTCGTGATCCGCCCATCTCGGCCTCCCAAAGTGCTGGGATTACAGGCTTGAGCCACCGCGCCCGGCCAACAGTAGCTACTATTAATACACTATTGCCACCTGCATGCCTCCCATCTGCACACATACACTCGGTCCCACTTGCAACTCCCTTACCAATCTTCAGCCACCACCAACTTCCCAGGGTTACCTCCCGGCCACCTGGAGGCCCAAAGCAGTGCATCAACAGCATCCCGCACCCCTGGCACCGGCTCACACCCAGCTCCCACCCCAGGCTGTGGGACCCCCACAAGCCTGCAGCACAGGTGATGTGAATCCTGCCTGGACATGAAGACAGGCCTGCTTCTCCTTCCTTCCCTGCCTGGAACCCATTCCAATAGGCAGTGGCGGCAGGTCTTGTGGCTGCCCCAGATGGCCTGCAGAACACCGCGGGTGGCCACACCAGCCTCCAGCCAGCATCCAGCCACCGCCTCAGCCCCAAGGCCCGTGGCAGTGGTAGCACAGGGAGATGCCCAGAAACTCAAGGGGCAGGAATCTCTAGGGATCTCGTTCTCTGTGTCCCGCATCCCTAACAGGCCTGGGACAGATGGGAACAAAATGCCCCTATGCCAGGCACTTTATTCTATTATTTCCTATTACTCACACAACTCCACGTCCCATTACAATCCCCACTACAGAAAACACGCTTGAAGAATGTAGTGATTTGTTCAACGCCACTCAAGGTGGCAGAGCCTCAATCCAAGCTCAGGCCAACCTGACACCAGGGCCCATCTTTTGCCCCATGTGTGGGCCTGGTCTAGATGCCTCCATGCCCTCAAACCAGGGGAGCTCTGGCCTAGCCCACCACCTGGGCGGCACCCACCCTCTCGCTGACCGCGTTGTACTTAATGGCAAGTTCATCGCGCTCGGCACGGCTCTGGGCCAGCAGGTCCTCCACGCGGGACAGCTCCTGCTGCAGCAGCTGGTTCTCCTCCTGCAGTGACAGCAGCGATGCCATCTCCGTGGCTGGCAGCGGGACTGGCAAGGGACAGTGAGTACATGGTTGGCTTCTGGGTCCAGTGGGACATCCTCCCCACATGGGGGGAGGGCAAGAAAACCATCCAGGCCCCTGAGATGAGCCCAGGTGGGAATGGCTGCAGCACCAGGCCTGCAAATAGAGCTGAGAACAGGGAGGAAGGCAAGGAGGGGATACAAAGCTGGACATAAAGTGAACACAGCTCCAGCTAAAGTGTGGCCCAGCAGCTTTTGGAGGTGCAGGAGAGAGACTCAGTCTAGGAGCCAGGAGACCCCTGAGTTCTTGCTCCCTCCTTTTCCAATTACTGTTCTTCTCTGGGGCCTGTTTTACTTATCTGTAAAATCGGTGGGGCGGGCACGGACTCACGCCTGTAATCCTAGCACTTTGGGAGGCGAGATGGGAGGATCACCTGAGGTCAGGAGTTTGAGACAAGCCTGGCCAACATGGCGAAGTCCTGTCTCTACTGAAAATACAAAAATTAGTTGGGCATGGTGGTATATGCCTGTAGTCCTAGCTACTTGGGAGGCTGAGACAGGAGAATCACTTGAACCCGGGAGGCGGAGGTTGCAATGAGCCGAGATTGCACCACTGCACTCCAGCCAGGGCAACACAGTGAGACTCTGTCTCAAAAAAAAAAAAGGTAGAATAGTAACCAGATCCTCCCAGAAAAGCATCGAAGCCGCACTCAAGGGAAGAGCTTCAAGGAACTTTAAAGGCTAGGACTCAGGATAGCGTGGGTCAGGTTGTGAGGAGGAGGAGAAAGACAGAAGAGGGAAAGAAAGGCCAGCAGGAGAAGCGGGGTTGTCCACCTCCTGTGGGTTTCCCTTCTACCCCGGGAGAACTGGACATACGCCCCAGGTGTCAGGGTGAGGGCCCCCTGAGTCTCTCTCTGTCTGGGGCTCCAGGGCACCAGCATCCCTGGTGCTCCCAAGGAGGGGGCCCGTCTGTAGCTTGTCAGTTGAACAGAGAATGGTTAGAACACCAAAACGCCATCACGGAGAGCTGCCAGCACACCAGCTGCAACTGACTGTGCCCTTCCCAGACCCTCAAGCCACATAACGACATACCACCACCATGTGTGCCACCCGCTGAGAGAAGCAGGGACCATCCACCTTCCTGCCCACATGGGAAATGCATGGACAGCGCCATCCACTCAGACTTCTGCAAAACCCTGGTCTGAGCTGAGCTGCCCTTTCCCTACATCTTGGGTTCAACCAGCTCACAACTTCCCCGGGTGGGAATATGGGATTTGGGGTTCACATCTTTGCAGCAGGCTACAGGCAAGCACGGAGGGGATGCTCAGCCCTTCCTTCTAGTTGCACCACATGCGGAATAAGTCTGGGCAAATTACATCCCTGAGCCTCCGTTTCCTCATCTGTAAAATGGGTTCTTCCATCATAAGGTTGTGCCTGCCCCACAGCGAGTTACAGTCATGATCATCATGGTGACTGCTCAGGAAAGGGACATGCGAAGAGGTAAAATGTGGGTGGTGTCTGTGGAAGGGAGCGGACGGGGGTGGCACCTGGGCTCTCAGGCCGGGAGAGGTTGCGGGTGACAATCTCCCTGATGCGGGCAGGCAGGCTGGTGGTCTGAGCGTCCTGGGCCAGGTCCCGAGTGCCCAAGCCCTTCTCCTGGCACAGGACGCTGCTCTCCAGTGTCTGTGGGAAAAGCGAGAGGGTCTTCAGGGGACCTGGGACCCGGGGCTCCCTGGCCTCGGGGGAAGAGCCAAGTCCTACCGCCCAAGATATGGGTCCCCAGGAGCCCCCGCAAGATGGAGTGAAGCCTGGGAATTAGAATCCAAAAAATCCCCGTGGGAGGAGCCTCTTGTGCGCTCCCCGCCCCTGGAAGAAGGCCACCCAGGGCCAGAGATGCGAACCAAACCCCACGAGCAACTCCCAAACCCCACTGAGGCAGTCCAGTGTTGGGGGCTCCAATCCGGCTCCAACCCTAGATGGATGAGGATCCGGCTATGCCAGAGGTCCTCCGAATCCCAAAATCTGGAAGTAGGGACCCCCCTTCTCCCAATGCAGGGCACTGGGATACTGGGATGAGGAAGCCACAGCAGGTGCACCCTGTGTGTACCTCTGCCCCCCGTCTTGCCAGGAACTGCAAACGGGGGCCCCTTATGCCCCACCAGCACCACACCCCTCCCACCCCTTGACCCCCAAGACGTACACACCTCTCACCACTCCTGCTAAGTCCACACTACCCCGCCCCAGACAGGGTGGGCACAGCCCCCAGGACCCACCTGGATAACCGTCTCTAGTGTCAGCTCGACCTCCTGTGCCCCTGCCAGCCCCAAGCTCATGGGGGGGAGGCTGTGGGCACTCCTCTAGCCCCCTTTCCCAGGACCCCAAGACTAGCTCAGTCAGCACGCGCCACAGCCAGGCTGCTGTGCTGAGCACCAGGCAGATTAAGCTTAAATCCGGCGGCGCCCCCATGTGACCACTGGGGTAGGAGGAGCGGGATGGGGGCTGAGGGGGGAGGGGATGGGAAAGGACAGGAAAGGAGGGAAGCAGAGGCGGGGAGCTGAAGGAAGAGGAAGGATAAAGAGAGGGGAGAAGAAGGGAGAGAAAGGAAGGGAGGAGAGAGAAGAGGGAATGGGGGTTGAAAAGGAGGGGAGGTACCTGGAGGTCAGGACCTCACACACTCTCCACCCTCCACAGGTTGCTGGGTCCTAGAGCCCTCCAAGCCAGGGGATGGGGTCAGTAGCCATGAGACAGGAAAGGCCAGAGTCCTAAGTCTTCAGGACCATCTTTGCTGGCCCAGAACTGGGGTCACATGGTTAGCTAAGAATGCAAGGATTGACAGCATGCTGGGAGCACGCTTTCCCACAACAGGTGTAGGGCAAAGAATGCAGGCTGTGAGGTCACCCAGAGCAGGCTAGGCACTTAGTTGGGCATGAGCGGTCCAGCCTGGACTGATGAGCATTTATGCAACACCTGTGGCATTCCTAGGTCTGACCTAGACACAGTGGCACAGCCTCGACCTACAAATGCCCCAGCCTTGCCCTGCGGGCACTTATTGGGAACCTTCTGGCCCCTCCACACCCACCCCAGCCCCCACTTGCTGGGTGCACCAGCAACAGTGACTTTGCCTCTCTGAGCCTCAGTGTCCTCTTACGTAAGATGTGATAATATTGGCACTCACCTCATGGAGCTGTCGGGGGATGAAAGAAAATATCGTGTGTGCATAACCAGCACATGACACGGTGCCGGGGGGTCACAGGGTCAACACTCAAGAAATACTCATTTCATTCATTTGAAAATCCAAAAGGCGGCCGGGCGCGGTGGCTCAAGCCTGTAATCCCAGCACTTTGGGAGGCCGAGATGGGCGGATCACAAGGTCAGGAGATCGAGACCATCCTGGCTAACACGGCTAAACCCCGTCTCTACTAAAAACACAAAAAATTAGCCGGGCGAGGTGGCGGCGCCTGTGGTCCCAGCTACTCGGGAGGCTGAGGCAGGAGAATAGCGGGAACCCGGGAGGCGGAGCTTGCAGTGAGCTGAGATCTGGCCACTGCACTCCAGCCTGGGCGACAGAGCGAGACTCCGTCTCAAAAAAAAAAAAAAAGAAAATCCAAAAGGCACGGTCCCGGTCGAGCGCGAGCGCTCACGCCTGTAATCTCAGCATTTTGGGAGGCCAAGGCAGACAGATCAGCTGAGGTCAGGAGTTTGAGACCAGCCTGACCAATATGGTGCAACCCCATCTCTACCAAAAATACAAAAAATTAGCCGGGCGTGGTGCCACATGCCTGTAATTCCAGCTACTTGGGAGGCTGAGTCAGGAGAATCGCTTGAACCTGGGAGGCAGAAGTTGCAGTGAGCTGAGATCGTGCCACTGCACTCCAGCCTGGCGACAGAGTAAGACTCTATCTCAAGAAAATAAATAAATAAATAAAAATTAAAAAATTAGCTGGGGCATGGTGGCATGTGCATGTAATCCCAGCTAGTCAGGAGGCTGAGGCAGGGGAATCACTTGAACCCGGGAGGAGGAGGTGGCAGTGAGCCAAGATTGTACCACAGCACTCAGCCAGGGTGACAGAGGGCAAGACTCTGTCTCAAAACAAAATAAAAATAAAATAAAATAAAATGGAAAATAAAAATAAGAGTAAAATAAAATAAAATGAGACGGGGAACAGAGGTGTGGTAGTTCAGGTCTGTAATCCCAGCACTTTGGGAGGCCAAGGAGGAGGAATCACTTGAGGTCAGGAGTTTAAGAGACAACCAGCCTGGGCAACATAAGCGAACTCTGTCCTACAAAACTCTTTCATCATTGGTGCTGGCGGGTGGTGAGCTAATCTGTGTTGGTTTGCTGTTTAGAGCAGATTAGATTTGTCGTGTGAGACAGCATGATGGCTGGGTGGGGGGTGGATTTGGAATAGAAATTAAGACCTGGAAGTCTGCTGAAGTTCCCAGCTGAACAAAGCTCCTTCCTTCTAACAACCTGGTGTGCAGGCAGTTTTGCCTGTGGCTGGATCATAGCCTTCACTGCTGTCTGCCTCAGCCCTGACCTCTGGGTGCCTTCTGCTCATGCACTTATGCTGGGAACTCCTTACGTCTCAAGGTAGTCACCATTTTGAGCCATTTTCCCAGTTGAGAAGAAACTGAGAGCCGAGGGAAGTTGAGCTCTCCATTAGGGTGGGCGTAGCTGGGAGGTGGTGAGACTGACTCATTCCGCTTTCCGCCGGCAGGCCTCCCAGCCAAGAGACGAGGCAGAAACATTTGCATAGGGCTCTCACTGTAATGGGATCAGAACCCCGAGGCCACCCCATGGGTGGCCTGGTACTCCATCGATAGGGCCAGGACGACTCGAACCATCCATCACTTGCAGGATGACCAAAGACTGAGGCAGAAAGGGCTCAATCGTCCACCAGGGCCACAGCCAACAGCAAAACAATTTGAGAGCTGAAGGCGAAGCCGCGTAATGGGGTTGACTGCATCGCCGATACGGCGGCAGGGCCGGTGGCGGGGATGCGGTGCAGAACCGGCACGTGGTAAAGCAATACCCAAATACGAAATGCTTCGACATGGTGAAAGGCTGGTACCTACAGCCACCGCCTTACTAAAGAAACTAAAACTTCATCCTGCAAAGCTCAAAACAAAATTCCACAATGGCTTCAAGGCCACCACCTGAAGCGGTAACAAACGAAAACTATATCTCACTCGCCAGAAGCCGGCAGCAGGCACGCACCAGGCTCCGGGGATGCCCGCGCCTCTCCTTCTCCCTCAGGCAGCCTCCAAAATCCCCACGGGCTGCACCTGCCATCCCAGAGCAGGGAAGCCACAAAATACAAATGCCTGGGACCGGCATTAATCCCGGCCCACCACACCAGCTCTGGCAGAGGGGCCCAGTGTGGGGGACTGGGGCAGGTGTGCCTTCTCTGACCGGCCCCTAGGGGTTGGGAAGGACAAGATCTCAGCCTAACAGGGTGACACCACCTTGGCTCCTCCCCAAGGATTCTCACTGCAGTCACTGGAGTTCCTCCCTTGAGATCCCCAAGGAGAATCACATCTGGACATGTATATTTCATCCATGTCCACTTTTAATTCTCCAAAAAAAAAGAGACTAGGAATTCTCTTAAGAAATCTGGATGCTAACAACCAGCAGCATCTAGCCACCTGGACTCAATCTTGGCTCACAGACCCTGCGCCAGAGTCTTCGCTTCCACAGGCTGGAACCTCATACACAAAATGGGATAATAATGGTGCCTGTCTCTAGCATGAGCATCAAATAAATACCGATGCCGCTATATGCCTGGACTATGGTGTGGCAGAAACTGCAATGTGCTCACCACAAGCATTCCGATTCTCTTAGAATATGGCTGAAAGCCATTTCAGGCTTCCCTTCCAGTCCCGAGATACAGCCACGTGGTCAACTTCTGGTCCTACAGAATTCAGACGAGCGTGCCAGATTGGAAACTGGCCCATAAAATTATTTCTCTCCTTCCCTGCTCCCATGAAGGCTAGAGAGGAGATAACTCCAAGGTCCTGGGGGATGCTGGAACCTGAGACAGAGGGATCTGGGTCCTGGGTGCCACATAGAAAGCCACCCGTCCCAACAGGACTTTGCATGAATGAAATAAGCTTCCATTGTGCTAAACCTCGGGGATTCAGGGTTTTACTCCATTATTCCTACAGTGTTACCTTAATTACTACCAACAGTTAAACAATGGGTAGGCGTTGGTTACTACTGTTATCATTTACTGTCATGGTATTGTTGGTATCGCTCATAGTACCCAAGCTGAGACCCTGGCTGTTCACAGATGCTGAGCCATTGTTGGTGATAATACAGAAAGAGACACCCTTTGTACCCTTCCTCCCACTACCACCCTCAAACCTGCCTTTTGCCAGGGTTAGCTGACGGGAACTAGCCAAGAAACCGCCAGAAGTTACTCATTTCAAACATGGCAGTACCTCTTATCCAGCTTACCCTTCTTTGTCCTCCTTAACAGCACGACTGGAGTGTGACCAGTGAGACCAACCATGAGCCCGGTCGCGTGGCGAGTGATGCGTGCGCGGCGTTTAGAGCATGCGCGAGATGACGGCGAGTCGGCGGTTGCGCCCGTTGACCGGTGCTGTACGGAAACCGAGTGCAGCCGACACAGGTGACGCGCGGTCCGAAGGCGGCAGCAGGTGGAGTGCAAACCATTAGCGGGCTGCGGAGCGGTGGCGATTCTTGACCGCGACGCTCGCCACCCGGAGCCGAGCCATGCCCCAATACCGGAGGAAATTAAATACTCCTCCCGCAAATTAAGCCCTATTAATTCAGGTTTGGTCTCAAACTCCTGACCTCAAGTGATCTACCTGCCTCGGCCTCCCAAAGTGCTGGGATTACAGGCATGAGCCACCACGCCCAGTCCAGAGTCTTAAATAATAACAGCAAGTTGGGTGATCCCAACACTTTGGGAGGCTGAGGTAGGAGGACTGCTTGAGCCCAGGAGTTTGAGACCAGCTTCTTTAACATATAGTGAACTCCATCTCTACCAAAAAATACAAAAAACTGGCCTGGCATGGTGGCATATACCTCCTGTAGTCCCAGTTCCTTGAGAGGCTGAGGCAGGAGGATTGCTTGAGCCTGGAAGGTTGAGGCTGCAACGAGCTGCGGTTGTGTCACTGCACTCTAGCCTGGGTGAAAGAGCAAGACACTGCCTCAGATAAACAAAAACAGTAACAGCAATGACTGCCATCCTGTAGCGCCTGCTGTGTGCCTGGCACCACCCCAGGACTCCGATGTGTATTACATAAGCCACTGCCTGGACTGCTCAGATGGCTCCCCAAGGGTCTCTCTGCTTCGCTGCTCATCCCCTCACCCCACTCAATTTCACACAGTAGAGGTCATACCCCTCCCCTGCCCAAAGCCCTCTACTAGCTCTTACCGCACCTAAAATGAAGTTCAAAGTCCTTCCATGGCTCACAGGGCCCACCAGATCTGACTCCACCCCACTTCTCCCACCTCATCTCCTCTCTCCCCCTCGCTCATGGCCTTATTTTATTTTATTTTATTTTTTTTGAGGCAGAGTCTTGCTCTGTTACCCAGGCTGGAGTGCAGTGGTGCACGATCAAGGCTTACTGCAACCTCCGCCTCCTGGGTTCAAGCGATTCTCCTACCTCAGCCTCCTGAGTAGCTGGGATTACAGGCAAGCACCACCACGCCCAGCTAATTTTTGGGTTTTTTTTTTTGTTTTTTTTTTTTGGAGACAAAGTCTGGCTTTGTTGCCCAGGCTGGAGTGCAGTGGCACGATCTTGGCCCACTGCAACCTCTGCCTCCGGGGTTCACACCATTCTCCTTCTCAGCCTCCCGAGTAGCTGGGACTATAGGCACCCGCCACCACGGCTGGCTAATTTTTTGTATTTTTAGTAAAAACGGGGTTTCACCGTGTTCTCCAGGATGGTCTTGATCTCCTGACCTTGTGATCCGCCCGCCTCGGCCTCCCAAAGTGCTGGGATTACAGACGTGAGCCACTGCGCCCAGCTAATTTTTGTATTTTTAGTAGAGATGTGGTTTCACCATATGGGCCAGACTGGCCTTAAACTCCTGATCTCAAGTGACCCACCCACCATGGCCTCCCAAAGCGCTGGGATTACAGGCGTGAGCCACCACACCCAGCTGCTCATGGCCTTCTTGATTCCTCAAACACCAGGCATGCTCCCACCTCTGGGCCTTTGCACTGCCATTTTCTCTCCCTGGGACGCTCTTCCCCTTCCTCTGCACAACTCACTGCTGCTTGTCAGCCAGATTTTAGCTCAAAAATATCACCTTCTGAGGGAGGTATCCCTGACTCCCAGCTAAAGACGTCCCTCCAGTGGCTGTTCCGTTTTCTCCAACATGTATGTTGTCTGTCTCCTCCTTTTTTTTTTCCTTTGAGACAGGGTCTTGCTTTGTTGTCCAGGCTGGAGTGCAGTGGCAAAATCATGGCTCACTGCTGCCTTGACCTCCTGCGCTTAAGGGATCCTCCCACCTCAGCCTCCTGAGTAGCTGGGACCACAGGTGCGTGCCACCATGCCTGGCTAGTTTTTTTACTTGTTGTAGAGATGAGATGTTGCCCAGGCTAGTCTCCAACTCCTGGGCTCAAGCAGTCCTCCCACCTCAGCCTCGCCAGGTTAGAAGCTTAGTTCACTGCCACTTCCACAGTGCATAGGCTAAGAGGCCAAAGCTCCACCGAGGAGCTGCTACAGATAGTGTGAATCGCGAAGAGCCAAGTAATAATGTAGGATGTTAAATGGAAAAAGAAATGATTTCCCGTTAGTCTGGCTGCGGTCATGTTGGGCAAGGAATTGTGTGTCAGCCACAGACGGGGATCACGGAAGGACACCAGCGAACACATCCTGCATCTGTCGCATCACAGAAGTTCAGGGTGAAAACCAGGCAGTGACCCCCACAGGGGCCACCTATAGGTGGAAAGGGCCTCTCAGGGCTGAGAGAAAGACTGGGGAGGGAGGGGTTAAGTCAGAGGAAATGTGTGCGGGTGGGGGAGCCTCCCAGATCCGGGGGTTGAGGAGTCCTGGGTCTTGCTTTGAATCCGCTGGCCTCTGCTCCATACAAGATCTGTTTATTAAGAAACACCTGCTGTGAGCCCAGCTAAAGAAACAGAAATCTCTGTTTCTGCCGTAAACTGAACAGATGGCACCGTGAGGCCCCTCCCAGGGTCCCCATTCCCCAGTCAATCGTCTTTGAGGCATGAGGCTGGTCACCAGAGGGCAGACATCCATGGCATGAGTCGTCAAAGCTTAGGTTTGTGTGAAATCAGGAGGGCGCTCGTTCCAAAATGCCCTCCAGAGACGCTGCCGGGCCCAGGGCCTGACGCCACATGGTGAGAGGCACCAAGGTGCAAGACCCATCCCACTGGCATCCGGCATTACTGCCCTGTGGCCAGCACTGCACTTGCTAGGTTTTGACGGGAGTTGGCTGGAGCCCGGGTGGGATGGGGGCCGAGAAGGATTGGGTGGGGACCGCGCAGAGGGCATCTGCAGGGGGCAGTGGCCGTCGCGAGGGCCTCCCACGGCCGCCCGCGGAGCAAGGGGACCCGGCCGGCGGAGGGACGGCTGCGCCCTGCAGGCCGCTGCGCCCGAGCAGGCCCCGGCCTCCTGTCGTGCCGCCGGCCCGCGACAATCCGGGCAAGATGGGCGGCAGGACGCAGCGGGACATCCGCGGAGCCCGTCGGGAACGCTCACTTGGCCTCTGGTGCCGAGCAGCGGCGGATGAGGCGCCCACAGCGCCCCCAAATCCGGGACGTGGCTTCAGCCCGTCCCCAGGCGCGCGGCCTCCTCCGCCGGGAGCGCGTCCGTCCCGCCCCCGCGCACGCGCGCGCCCCCGGCCTCCTACCTTCGCGCGCCTTCGCCGCAGCCGCACCACTCCCGAATAAGGGGGTGGGATGGGAATGGGCCTTGGGAGGCGGGCCGGGGCGGGCGGGGCGGGAGACGCCTGCGCCTGGCGCTGCACCGCCGGGCAAGCCGAGCACCCACAGGCACAAGAATTTCAAGCAAACAACACCCGGCCCCAAAACCTCACAATTACAACACAGTGCAGGATCAAAGCCCCCCACCCGGCTGCAGAGTCCCCCTGCAATCACCCAGCAAAACCTAAGCTCAGGCTTGCAACCCGCCATGCTCAGTGACGGAAGGGAACATTTCATGCTAGCCCCGTCACAGCCCCCAGCGACGATCCCGAGGCTTCGGTGATTTGATCATTCGGGGAGAATGCCTTTGTTTTGCTAACTGAGGTACAGCCCTGAGGAAGGCACTCTGGCCTCAATTTGTTCGCAAGACTCAACCTGCAAGCGCCTGTCTCGTGTCCTTTCCACTGTATGTTCGTTGCACCCCCTCACTGGACTTCGACCTCCTTCTGTTATTGAAGGCATTGGATGAAATCTTTTTTTTTTTTTTTTTTGAGGAGTCTCGCTCTTATTACCCAGGCTGGAGTGCAGTGGTGTGATCTCGGCTCACTGCAACCTCTGCCTTCGGGGTTCGAGAAATTCTCCTGCCTCAGCCTCCTGAGTAGTTGGGACTACAGGCGCCCGCCGCCATGCCCGGCTACTTTTTGTATTTTTAGTAGAGTGTTTCGCCATATTGGCCAGGCTGGTCTCGAACTCTTGTCCTCGCGATCCAGCCACCTCGGCTTCTCAAAGTACTGGGATTACAGGCATGAGCCAGCGCACCTGGCCAAGATCATTCATTTTCAAAAGGAGAGGCAGCTCTGAATCTCCAGGGCTAAAAGAGGGATGTGTTTGGTTTGAAAAGGCATATTTAATTTAATGATTTTGTGTTTTTTCCAAACACAGTACCCAGAAAGAACGGCCAGCAGGCCCGCGGCTGATGGTTGGGTTCCGTGTTTCCTGCGTGGTAAGGAGGGAAGCAGTGGAAGTTTCATCTTTGTCAAAGAGGAATCTGTTTGTAACATCTGAAAAACTGCACTAAAGGCTGCCAGTGTGTCCTTTGGGCTCTGAAACCCAGCCCAGTGCAAGCAGAGGCTGTGGCCTGGACCAGGACCCTGCTGCAGGGAGGCACACATACTTACCTCCTTGGCGGGGCCTCAGCTCCCCTGTCTGTGAGGAGCTTAGGTTCCCTGCTGTGGTGATCCTTAACCTGCTCAGCTCGGCTGACGAGACTCACGGTCCTTTTTGATCCCAGAACTTATACCCACCGTTGCCTGTCCTGTCACCAGGTGGTGACTGGCCCAGTGACCCCCAGGACCACCCACCAGAAAAGAATCATGCCAGGTGCTCACCTGCTCACTGCAGAGGGTTCTAAATCCACAACTCAGGTAACAGGGAAACAAGTAACTGATTGGAGTTACCACCCTGAGGTTGCTAAGGCCAAGGGCCTGCCAAATCCAGCGGCTAGGCTGGGGAGGACTCTGCCCGCCATCAGCAGAACCACATTCACCGGGAGGTGTAGAGGACAGTGCTCTGGTTAACTGGATTTGCTGGGCATCTGAAGGCTAACTTGCAGAGTCTTTCTATCATGCCAGACTTTAATACCAAAAAGGTAGAAAGACCTAAACGTTCAGCAGTATGGGACTTGTATAATAAACCATGGGTTATTCATATAATGGGATACTATGATGTCATTCCAAATGTTATAGAAGAACATTCAATGACTGGAGAGATGGTTATGATATATTAAGTGAAAGGTTCAGAAGAGTAATACAGAATAAAGAATAAGCCCATATTGTAAAACAAACAAACAAAACAATGATTTCTTTTTTTTTTTTTTTTTGAGACAGACTTTTACTCTTGTCCCAGGCTGCAGTACAATGGCGCAATCTTGGCTCACTGCAACCTCCGCCTCCTGGGTTCAAGCAATTATCCTGCCTCAGCCTCCTGAGTAGCTGGGATTACAGGTGCCCGCCACCACGCCCAAATAATTTTTGTATTTTTAGTAGAGATGGGGTTTCACCATGTTGGCCAGGCTGGTCTCGAACTTCTGACTTCAAGTGATCCACCCACCTCAGCCTCCCAAAGTGCTAGGATTACAGGCATGAGCCACCAGCCCAATAATTCACTCCCAACCCAATAATTTTTTTAAAAGAATTTTTGTAGGCCAGGTGCAGTAGCTCACAGAATACTAAATTTGTAGACATTTTGGTGCCTTAATGTCAGTAAGGGTTGCACAAGTTTTGATAGGCATGCATTCCAGAGATGTATAGAAATTCTAGTTACTGGCTGGGCACAGTAGCTCACTCCTGTAATCCTAGCACTTTGGAAGGCCCAGGCGGGTGGATCGCGAGGTCAGGAGTTCAGGACTAGCCAAGATGGTGAAACCCTGTCTCTACTAAAAATACGAAAATTAGCCGAGTGTGGTGGTAGGCGCCTGTAATTCCAGCTACTCGGGAGGCTGAGGCAGAGAATTGCTTGAACCCAGGAGATGGAGGTAGCAGTGAGCCGAGGTTGTGCCACTGCACTCCAGCCTGGGCAACAGAGTGAGACTCTGACTCAAAAAAGTAATAATAATAAATGAAAAAACAAATTCTAGTAACTCACAAATTTTTGGGAAAGAAGCCTGGAACTAGATTCTTACTTTAGATAATAAGGAAGTCTAATTGCCTCTAAATTCCTCAGATGAGGAGTTTTGCCTCTGGATGGTCTGCTTTACAGCCACCAGGTGATTTTTGCTCGCCTCAGTGACCTTTTAAGTCTAGGAATTTTTTTTTTCTTTTTTTTTTTTTTGAGATGGAGTCTCGCTCTGTTGCCCAGGCTGGAGTTCAGTGGCGTGACCTCGGCTCACTGCAACCTCCCCTCCTAGGGTTCTAGTGATTCTCCTACCTCAGCCTTCCGAGTAGCTGGGTTACAGGCACCCGCCAGCATGCCTGGTTAATTTTTTTGTGTTTTTAGTAGAGACGGGGTTTCACCATGTTGGCCAGGCTGGTCTTCAACTCCTGACCTCAGGTGATCAACCCGCCTCAGCCTCCCCAAGTGCTAGGATTACAGGTGTGAGCCACTGTGCCCGGCCCTAAGGGTGGGCTTTTTTTTTTTAAAGACAGGGTTTCACTGTCGCCCGGGCTGGCGTGCACGGAGAGCAGTTGTTCAGCATGGTGATTACATGATTCTTACATCATTCCATTTTCTTTCCTTTGTTGGCTTATTAGCTCTAACTCTTTCTTTCTTCTGGTTCACTGCTCCCCGACTTCTTTCCGTGCTGTTGCTTTTTAGTGATGACTTTAGGGTTTCCAGAATACATCTTTATCGGTGCCATCTAGTGACATTATACCTCCCCTTCTGGCCGTTATGCTAGTGTTGTCATGTAATTTGATTTTAGACATGTTATAAACCCCAGAATCCATTATTATTGCTTTTAATTGGTCAAATTATTTTAAAAGATTTAAATAATAAAACATATATGGCGGTGATGGCTCAAGCCTCATCCCAGCACTTTGGGGCGAGATGGGCAGATCCGAGGTCAGGAGATCCCGAGACCATCCTGGCTAACACGGTGAAACCCCGTCTCTACTAAGAAATACCAAAAATAGCCGGGTAAGGTGGCGGGCGCCTGTAGTCCCAGCTACTCGGGAGGCTGAGGCCGGAGAATGGTGTGAACCCAGGAGGCGGAGCTTGCAGTGAGCTGAGATCCGGCCACTGCACTCCAGCCTGGGCTACAGAGCGAGACTCCGTCTCAAAAAAAAAAAAAAAAACATATATATTTAACTATGTACATACCGATTTCCAGTAGTCTCCATTTCTTTGTGTAGATCCAGATTTCTGTCTGGTATCCTTATCCTTAGGCCTGGAGGACTCCTTTTGCATTTCTTGTAGTGTGGACTGCTGAATTCTTTCATTTTTTGTGTCTTTAAATGTCCTTATTTCAGTCACATTCTTGAAAGATTTTTCATTTTGACATAGAATTATAGGAAAACTTTATTTCTTTCAGTACTTTAGGATGTTGCCACTTTGTTTTTGTAAAACTGGTATAAAGTGGGCTTCCTGTACTTGTTATATAATTTTTGGAATGTATATTTAAATGAAAAACATTAAAATGGGCTGGACGAGGTGGTGCACGCCTATGGTCCCAGCACTTTGGGAGGGGGAGACAGGAGGATCACTTGAGGCCCAGAGTTGGAGACCAGTGTGGGCAAGGTAGCAAGACCCTGTCAGTCTCTTATATAATGTGTATATATACACACACACATATATACACACACATACATATATATACACGCATACATACACACATACACACATACATACATACATACATACATCGTGAATGTCCTACATTCTTCTTAAGTTCCGCCAACAGTGCACTTGAAGTAAAATGTGCCCAACCTTTGGGTTAAACCTACCTGCTGACGTGTAAGTTGTGTTTGTAAAACATTCTCAACAGCATTTGCTTTCCCGAGCATAGTTTTCATGTTTTCCTCACACCTGAATGTCTGAAGTGCAAAACCTGTCAGAAATCATTTCCTTTGCCAAAAGATTCTAAAATACTTTTTTTTTTTTTTTAAATCAGCTCACTGCAACTTCCACTTCCCATGTTCACAGGATTCTCCTGCCTCAGCCTCGTGAGTAGCTGGGACTACAGGCCTATACCAACACACCTGGGTAACTTTTGTATTTTTAGTAGAGACGGAGTCTCACCATGTTGGCCAGGCTGGTCTCGAACTCCTGACCTCAAGTAATCTGCCCACCTCGGCCTCCCAAAGTGTTGGGATTACAGGCGTGAGCCACCGCGCCTGGCCTAAAATAGTCTTACTTCAAGTAAAAGTGCATTAAAAACAAACTTCTCAGTTGCATCCCTGGAATCCATCGAAAGCCCGGGAGAGACAATCAAGTGCTACAGGATCAAGAGCTAAACGGGAGGACAAAGGTGGCTTCCTAACTGAGAGTCAAGGCAAAGTTATCTGCTTTGGTTTCCAATGGACACCGGAACTCAGTTCACCTGTGACGGGACGACGTGGTCCAGTGGAGGCGGACTTTCTCTTCATGCTGCCTTCATATAGGAAATCTCCTAGGATTTCTTTCTTTCCCTTTGATCTACTCCCAATGCTCCCTTTCTGTTTCTCCAAGACCTTTTTTGGATCCTTAATGTGCAGGACCTCAGGGGCTGGTGCCCTTCCCTACCTTCTCTGTCTGGGTGTCTTCAGCACCCAAGCTCACCCAGAACGTTACTGCCTGCCAGAGACAGCGAGAGGACCAAGGAGGGCGGCAGGTGCAGTGGGAACTAGAGTCACCGTGTACCTGTGCCTCATGGGCTCCTAGCAAATTGAATAAATACCCCCTGAAGCTTCTCTGCAGGTCAGAGGGAAGGGAAGGGTGGCTGCGGACCTGGCGAGAGAAGCGTCAAGAAGCACTGGGAGGATCTGGCCCTGCCCCTGAGCCTTGAAGACAGGCCTGGCTAGGCTGATTTTAATGGGTAGGCCAAAGAAAAGGTTCAAGGGCAGCCCAAACCCCAACCCCGAGATTAAGGCTTTCAGATGTCTGATTGTTTTGATGTTGGTCCATAGAATCCATTCCGCCTTCATCAGGAGACTCCTTTGCCAAAATTCAGAGATCTGGGATTCCTGCTGGTTGCCGCACAGAAAGCCAATCACCGAGATGATATTAAAGTGCCAAGGAAGGCACTTTAATAGGGTGCTTCAGTGGGGGAGATGAGAACTCAGTCTCAAATCCATCTCCCTGACCAACCAAAACCAGAGGTTTAGATGGCAGGGAAGAAATGTAACAATGTGTAAGAAAACAGGAACTAGGGAGGAGCAAGGAAGCAATCATGATGAAGGAGGGGTCCCAGCATCTCATTGTCTGGATGAATTTCAGTTCTTTGATAGCTTTCTTGAGAGGCTGTTTCCTGAGGAAGGAACTCAGATAAATATTAAGTTTCAAGCTTTAAGACCAGAATGATCTATTTCTAGGTTTATCCAAAAAAGCTACATATGGGACTATTGGGTGGTTTTCAGACCAAGAAAGAAAAAGATTATGCAGACCAAAGTCTGAAGTTAACCAAAGATAAAACATACTTTTCTGACCAATAGGATGTATGGGGCCAGAGAACGACCACGCTATAAAAGAACTGTTTTTTGTCCTGAGCATAGGGGAAGGATAAAGTTGCACCAACTAAGGTGGAATTAAGCTGCAGATAGGGAAAAATCTGGATTTTTGGTTCAGAGTCCTGAGGTCTTCCTCAAAAGTCTCTTTCCTTGAAAGAGGAACCCTGTCTTGGTTTCTGCATCTCTCTGAGTCCTTTTGGAGGTTGGGGATGCCGAGGTCTTGGTGCTTGGACCCCTGTAACCCTGAGTACCTCCCCTCCTGCGGGGCAACCTGGCCCAGTACCCAGGCCCCAGCTCCGGCGACCATTTCCCCCTACTTTGCTCCTAGCAAAGGCCATTTCTAGGTCAGTTGTGAGGTACAGGCAGGACGGGGCAACTTGTTCTGAGATTTTTGGCCCTGGAAGGCTTGGGGCCCTGTGTTCCTGCAGAACCGCTGTCTCCCTCTTTTGGAGAAAGCAGGGAGGAAATGACCTGTGTGGAGGGAATCGAGGGCTGCACCTGCATGGAGGAGCTGAGGCAAGCAGGGCAGTTCCGGTCTGTCAATATAAAGGACATTTGTCATCCAAGAGGTTGGGCTGTTGTTATTAATTTTGAATTTTGTCAATACAAACTGAAGGGAAATTTTTCTGCTTACTTGTAGGAACCTCACAAGACCTCCCATCTTATATTCCAGGGAGAATTGCTGTGTATTACAGGAACACATAGGTGAGACTGCTGTTCTGACCTGCAGGCCTTGATGCCCTGTGCAGGGGCACCAGAGCACCGGCAAAGCCCTTCCCATACAAAGAGCAAGCGTGTTATGTCTACAACCCCAGGGCACCAGTTCCAAGTACAATTTCTACTTGGCTCTATGAGCTGAGTACATGTTCCCCCCAGCACAGAAATTCTACAAACTCCCATGAATGCTATAGTGAAAAGCAGGGGCTGGCCAGGTGTGATGGATAACACCTGTAATCCCAGCACTTTAGAAGGCCGAGGCAGGGCAGATCATTCGAGTTCAGGAGTTGGAGAACAACCGGGGCAACATGGCAAAACTTCAACTCTTAAAAAAACAAAACCACCACCACAACAACAGAAACAAGAACAGAAATGAGCTGGCTGTGGTGACTCGTGCCTCTGCTACTCCAGAGACTGAGGTGGGAGGATTGCTTGAAGCAAGATGCCACCAGATACAGTGAGACTCTGTCTCAGGGAAAAAGACAAACAAAAAGAGGCTGTGTAAGAGGTGACTCTGGGGACAGTGGAAAAACACTAAGGTTTTCAAGTGGTGTTAAAAGCCAGTAGGCCTTGGGGATCATTGAGCAATCCACACAACAGGGAAGCCGAGATCCCTGAGCTCCTCCTGCC
>NC_044976.1:15105200-15110686 GCF_008728515.1 Papio anubis | reverse complement strand
TCAAAGGCGCCTTCCTTCCTGTGGCTACCCAGTGAACCGGCCCCACAGTGTCCATGGCCACGTGGCCGCTCCCAGCCCCACACCCACTCAAGGGCATCCCAAGCCCATTCCTCCTTCTTCAGGAGGCACTGCCAGCTGCACCCAATGAGTTATTATTTCTCTCATCTCCAAATAAAACAAAAAGCACAGTTGCTTTTTTTGTGTGAGACAGAGTCTCACTCTGTCGCCTAGGCTGGAGTACAGTGGCTCAATCTCGGCTCACTGCAACCTCCGCCTCCTGGCTTCAAGTGATTCTCACGCCTCAGCCTCCCGAGTACCTGAGATTACAGAAGTGTACCACCACACCTGGCTAATTTTTGTATTTTTAGTAGAGACAGGGTTTCACCATGTTGGCCAGGCTGGTCTTGAACTCCTGACCTCAAGTGATCCGCCCGCCTCGGCCCCACTAAATGCTGGGATTACAGGTGTGAGCCACCTCACTCGGCCTAAAAAGCACAATATCTTTGACCCACTTTCTTCTCCCCTGTTTCTCACCTTCCATTCACAAGAAAATTCCTCAAAATATTTCCTTCACTTGTCTGCGATTCCTCTCCTTCTTCCGGCTCATAAACCGACTCCAATCAGCCTCTGCCCTCACCACTCCGTGGGAGCTGCACTTGCCAAGGTCGCGGTCACCTCTTTGTTGCTAGGTTCAGCGGTGCCCATTGTATCAGGGCGACAGAGGTGCTGCCTGCAGTTTCCCCAGCATATTAAAACATATGTCCAGAAAATGATTTATACAAGAATGTCCATGGCACTTTAATTCATAATAGGAAAAAGTGGAAACATTCAAGCATCTGTCAATACAACAATGGATCAATAAACTGTGATACAGTCATTCCATGGAAAGCCTAAAGGAACAAACTGTTCACACACAAAACAACACGGATGAATCTCAAAAACATTTTCAGTGCAATAGGAGCCATACACAAAAGAGTGTGAGAAAAGAGATGAATAATCATGGTCTGAAGAAATGCAGAGCAGAGAGCCCAGAGGCAAAGACTCACAGGACAGCGGGTCAGTCCCAGGCTGTGGATCCTAATTAAGAAACTCCTGCTGGATTTTGCCCAGCTCCATTTCCAAACTATTTTGGGTCAGTGACTTCTTTATCCCTTCCTTGTTCCCTCATTTTGAACTAGAATCACTGTAGTTGTTATTCCATGTCTGTCCCGTCATTTCACATTAGGGGCAGATAAGCTGTTCGTTCAGTTTCACAGGTCGACGGAGGAAAGGGAATTATGTCAAGGATCTGTACTTCATGGACACCCTCAGAAGCCTCATCCACACCTGATGTGGATGTTTTAAATGAGATTTTAAACTTTTCATCTGATGTGGTCTATATGACATTTTTCATGTTGAACTAATGCTTTAATGACATGAGATTGGGAAACCTTAGGGGAGAGGGTGAATGCATTTCGCAGTTGGGGGAATGTGAATACTGCGGTAGATGGAATTTCTGAAATGGTCCCCCAACATGCCACACCCTTGTCTCCGAATCCCGTTAAAGTGATGAGACACCATTCCTGTGATTATGTTGTTATATGCCAGTTATATGACTTTAAGCTGGTGAGGTTACTTGCATGAACTGGATCTAATCACATCACTTCATACATGACAACTTTCTGGGGCTGGTTGAAGAAGATGAAGTCAGAGATGGTAGGAGCTTGAGAAAGACTGCATGAGTTATTATTGGTTGATGATGGAAAGACAGGGAAGGAGGAAAGCAGGTGGCCTCTGGAGTCAGACTGTCTCCTGGATGACAGTCAGCAAAGACAAAGGGCCCTCAGTCCCCCACAAACAAGAATAGAAACTCTTTCAATATCTGTAGTGAACTTTGAAACAAATTGCTTGAGCTCTAGAAGAAAACACAGCCAGCCCATTCCTGGATTTTTGCCTCACATGACTCTGATCAGAGAACCCGGCCACTTCATTCCAGACTTCTGTGGCTTCAAACCACTGATTTGTGGTAATGTGATCACTGGCAGCAAGAGAAAACTAGTACAGGTGTCTGTCTCTCCTCTTGAATTTCAATTTCAGATACATGGATGCTAACCCCTCTAACAGAAAAAACATCAACCAACCAATCAGTCAATGAAAAAAAATATTGCCCTCACCTTTATGTGGCTGTTCCAGAGCCCTTGCCACCTGAGGAAGACAATGAGGGATATTTCAGGCACAACAGGAGTACGGCTTTACTGTTATCAATCACATTTCTGAAAGAATAAAAATGGCTGAGGTCAAGCCGTGGCTCATGTCTGTAATTGTAGCACTTTGGGAGGCCAAGGCAGGTGGATCACTTGAAGTCAAGAGTTGGAGAGCAACCTGGCCAACATGGAGAAAGCTTGTCTCTACTAAAAACACAAAAATTAGCCAGGCATGGTGGCAGGCGCCTATTATCCCAGCTACTCAGGAGGCTGAGGCAGGAGAATCACTTGAACCTAGGAGGTGGAGGTTGCAATGAGCAGAGATCACGACATTGCATTCCAGCCCAAGGAATAAAGCAAAAATTCCACCTCAAAAATAAATTAATTAATTAACAAAGATGGTTCATTACTTAACTCCACATATTATTATGTGAAAATGTATCATCTTGATTTTAATAGCAGATTTTTAAAAATTGCTTTTCTTTTGCTCACCAGACAAGGTCTGGTAGCAAATACCGGTCACCAACACAGATGAATCAATTCAAGGAGAGCCATAAACAGGAGTACTGTTATGTTTCCCAAAAAAACCATCCCTAGAATGCACCCTTCACTGTCAAAAACGAACACAACAGTCCACTATACAGAAAGTCCCAAAACATGAAAATGTATCACAATGAAGCCTGTTTTCTAATATCTATTTCGACTAGACGAATATGGGACTAGGGATTAGAAATGATTTCAAGAGGTTCATGGAATTTGGGAAGCGATAAAATGCTGAAGCAGAAACCGCCGATGGCCGCACAATCATGCAAAATCAGCCGAAATCAATTGAGCCCATGTTGACAACGGTGACTTTATAACAAGTCATTCTTTAAACGAACTTTTGGGTTTCTAGTCCAACATGGAAAGAGCTAGGCAGTCATCACTCGTCCTCACAGCTAGCAAAAGGCTGAAGGAACTGAAAGTCAACCCTTCTAGGGTGGACCAGAGAATTAAAGTCACAGGGAAAACTGCCACCCTAAAAAATGAGAAAGACAGGCAAACACACAAGGAGTCACTGGGGAGCTCACAGGGTAGAAGATATATTGGGGAGCAGCAAGTGGAGAAGAACTAAATGGTATTGGATAGATCACTAGGCTGAGGGTGGGTTTGGTTAGTGCATTAAAACTTCCTTGAGAACTTGTGACGCTATGGGAATTTACATATTTCTAAGTTTTATTTACATGATTCTCAAACCGCGTCCCACATTTGCAGTCCTGTCCCCCGAGGCTCTTGGCACTACTCTTCAACTTCGGACTCTACATTGCTGCTGGTGCAAATCTAAATGCAGCCGGGCGCAGCTAAGGTTCATCACCGTACCGTATCAGATCCAATACGCTAAAATCGGCCGGTTATCTCGGTTCGGTACCCTACCCACAGTCCAATACGATCTCCGGGCTTTAGAAGGCTTCAGAGACGAACCTTGTTTTCATGGGAAGCCATCATTCTTCTTAATCCAGGGAAAGCATAACAGCTGGATAACTACATGGTGTAATATGGCATCCTGGGAGCGTATTGTGCGAGTTCCTTAGAGCACAACCATGTCCGCGAATCCTTAGAGGAGAAGTTCTGAGATCGAGGAGCAGCCCGCAGCCAGCACTGGCATGGCGAGTTTCTTTGCGTCTTGTGCGATATCAGCAGATTTATGCTGCTCGTGATCTGCGCGCAGCATCAGCAATTGAAGCGAAACGTTGTTCCAAGTCAACAAAGCGCAGCGTCACCTGAGAACAGCCATGAAGAAGTGAAAGATCCGTACGACCCCATTAATAAGATATACAGATGGCAAATGGCATATGAAATGACGCCCCAAACCTACTCCGGCCAGGAACCGCACCAAAACAAACGAGACAATCGCGAAACCCACAGAACGGCCAAGTCACGTAGGGTAGGACGATACTCCAATGTTTCTAAGATATATAAATTCAGAATCCTCCATAGCTAGTAGAAACTGTAAGGGTACAGTCAATTTGAAAACTTAAGTTCACTCAGAATCCTGCACATAGTTATAGCATGATTGAGACGGTTAAATTTAGTGATCTAAGATGTCTCTTCACCAAGTGAATGAATAAGCAAACTGTGTTGTAGCCCCACAAGGAAATCTGATTCAGTGATTTTAAAAAGCAAGCTACGCCGAAAAAGACATGGTGGAACTTGTAAAATACATAATGCTAGAAAGAAGGTTAGTCTTGAAACCTACATACTGTGAATGCATTCCAACTCTAGGACATTCTTGGAAAGTCAAAAGAGAGAAGTAGCAAAATGATGGCGGGTGATCAGACCGAAGAGGAGGACGCATCTAAATGGTGAAGCACAGGGAATTTTCAGCAGTGAAACTATTTTGCATGATTGCATGATTTAGGACATTATGTACCGCCAAACCCATAATCTGTGAAACTCAAAGAATGAACTCCAATGCAAACTACAGACTTTAGTTGATAACGATACCACAGTGGTTCATCAATTGTAACGCACGAACCACACTAATACAACATATACTTATGAAACTGCGCCGATGACGGTGGTTTCCAGGAGAACCTCTGCACCATCCAATCTACCTTTCCGCAGAACTACAACCACCCAAAACCAACATCCACACAGTGCGGCCCTCGAGCTCTGTAATCTCTAGCATTTTGGGAGGCTGAGGTGGGCGGATCACGAAAGTCAGGAGATCGACCATCCACACACGTGGAAACTCTGACTTTACTAAAATACATAAAAACGAGCTAGGTGTGAGGTGGTGGACGCCAGAAGTCCCAGCTACTTGGGACGCTTTGAGGTATAAGGAGAACGGTGAAACCCATGAGGCTGGTTTGCAGTGAGCCGAGATCCGCCACCGCGACTTCAGCCCGGGCCACAGACACCCGGCCTCAAAAATAATAACAATAAATAACAATGTTTATTAATTCCCTTTAATTAGGCCGCAAGCGTTCCATAATTGCTTTTGTGGTATCCTGTTAGTGTTAGTTAGTGCCTGTGTGTGGTTAGTACTTGGTATTGAAGTGTACCCAACCTGGAGTCAGAGCAGTTGAGATTTCCAGGCCTGCAGCGCTATTTACCAACTTGGGTGCCCGGAAAACAGCAGGATCAGTTATGCGAGAAGCGCAGCCTCTGGCACTAGATAGTGCAGGTTTGGCGGTGGTGACAGGTGGCTAAATCCATCTGTGGCGACCCGCAGCCACCCTGCGTCCCACCGAGACCCCAGCCGCCCCGCGGAACCCGCTAACAAACCGCCAGCAATACGCAACCGAACGAAGCGCACAACAA